>NC_042618.1:45241387-45510037 GCF_901001135.1 Rhinatrema bivittatum | reverse complement strand
TGTAGGACGTAAGGCTGGACAGACAGGTACAGTAGTTGAGGTCAGCCCTTGTAGTGACTTAAGGGCAGGATGGACAGGCACAGTAGTTGAGTCAGGCCCTTGTAGTGACTTAAGGGCAGGACGGAGAGGCACAGCGTTTGCCGTCAGGCCCTTGTAGTGATGTAAGGGCTGGACAGACAGGCACAGCGATTGAGGTCAGGCCCTTGTAATGGCAAAAAGGCTGGACAGGCAGGCACAGCATTGGGGTCAGACCTTGTAGTGACGTAAGGGATGGACAGGCAGAGGTTGAGGTCAGGCCCTTGTAGTGACTAAGGGCAGGACGGACAGGCATAGTTGGTGGACCCTTGTAGTGATGTAAGAGCTGGACAACAGGCACAGCATTGAGGTCAGCCCTTGTAGTGATTGAGGGCTGGACAGACAGGCACAAGCAGTTGAGGTCAGACCCTGTAGTGATAAGGGCTGGACAGACAGGCACAGCTTGAGGGGGGTGAATAAGGGCTGGACAGACAGGCACAGTGAGGTCAGGCCCTTGTAGTGACATAAGGGCAGGACGGACAGGCACAGCATTTGGGTTGACAGTGATGTAAGGGCTGGACAGACAGTCACAGTGATTGAGGTCAGGCCCTTGTAGTGACTTGAGGGCTGGACAGACAGGCACAGCAGTTGAGGTCAGACCCTTGTAGTGATGTAAGGGCTGGACGGACAGGCACAGCGGGTTGAGGTCAGGCCCTTGTAGTGATGTAAGGGCTGGACAGACGGCACAGCGGTTGAGGTCAGGCCCTTGTAGTGCATAAGGGGCTGGACGGACAGGCACAGCATTTGGGGTGACATAAGGCTGGACAGACAGTCCAAAGTGGTTGAGGGTCAGGCCCTTGTAGTGACTTGAGGGCAGGACAGGTAGGCACAGCGGTTGAGGTCATGCCCTTGTAGTGACTTAAGAGCAGGACAGACAGGCACAGCGGTTGAGGTCAGGTCCTTGTAGGTGATTTAAGGGCTGGACGGACAGGCACAGTGTTTGGGGTCAGGCTCTTGTAGTGACATAAGGGCTGGACGGACAGGCACAAGCGGTTGGGGTCAGGCCCTTGTAGTGATGTAAGGGCCGGACAGACAGGCACAGCGATTGAGGTCAGGTGCATGTGCTGATATTATCTGTTGCATATGAGGCAGTTTGAGCTGCTGCAAGGCTTTAAATTGCTTTTATATCCATTTTACCATTCACAGGGAAAATTTGGAAACCCAAGCAAAAGCATGTTTATTTTCAAAAACACTAGCATTTCCATCAACTTGTTGTGCCCGTCAGTCGCAGATGGCTGCGACCTCTCATGCTTCATCTCTTTTTTCTGCTGCATCTTCATTCCTTGGAAGAGTGGGGCCCTCCGCCAGCCACTGCCGACCAGCCTGGCATTCCCGGGATGGTGTGTGTGCTGCCGACCGCCATCGTCAACCAGAGATCACTTAGTCACGCGCAGGCGCGCTTGGGCCACTCTTGTACACATCATGGCGGAACCTCAGGGGCGTCCCCCTGAATGACGTCATCTGCCTCTGGTACTTAAACTAGTCGGCCCTTCACTGCTATGAGTTAGCAAGAACTTCCTTCCTGCTGAGTTCCACTCCTTGGACTTCCGTTCCAGATTCTTCGTTGGCATGAGACTGCTCTCTGTATACAAACTGTAGATAATCTATCTATCTATATCTATATATTTATATACATTTAGTGTATACATTGTAAAGTATGACTTTGAAACACTATTATGCATGACTAGCTTGATAAATTGTTCATTTTAGCTTCATCTCTGTTTTTGGCATCAGCACAGATCAAACCAAAGATAATGGAACCCCCACTGATATTCTTTAGATAATCTCTGAAAATTAAGCTGAGTATATGTTAACCCATCTCAGATTGCAATGTTCTTTAGAATTGCAAGAGTGCATGCATATTCTCCCCAGCTTCGAAACCTTTTGCATATTTGTTGCCTTTGCCTTTCCAGCCCTGGATTTCGGTTAGCAGGCAATTGAAGCATAATTTGTGCGCTGTGGCAAACGGCCATAGAGCAGAACAGGCCTGCTGAGCAGATTCGTGAGAAAAAGGCATTTTACTCTAAACTCGTGTGGCGAATATGTGCAGGGCCTATGTACCCAGGCAGAGCTCACCGTAATCTGGAATCTCTAATGGTCCATGCATCGTAACTGCACTTATATTTTTAAATAATCTTTCCACCGAGGTTTGCTCATTTGACTGCATTTCACACTTGAAGGGCCTATGCAGTAAAGGTTTTCTCTTATTTTGTGTCAATTGGAAAAAATGCCTAGAGGTGAATTTTAAAAGCCCGACAGGTGCAAATCGATTAGGGGATGTGCGAAGAAGGGCCAGGGCAAATTGTAAAAGCCGCTGAGACATGGGCATCTCTCCCACAGCACGCACAACTGGAAAGTCTGCAAAATAAGGGGCGGGGTGTGGGTGTGGTTGGGGCGGGAAACGGGCAGTTTGGGGGCGTGAACCTAAGATGGACGCTTAAAGATGACCTGGCATGCGCCGAGGGCCCATCTGCTGTGTAACTTAACCTTCCGCTGTGGATGCATGCAAGTTAAAATTTAATGAAAACCTGGCAGATCTGCAGGGTTTTAAGGGTCGCGGCAAACTGGGGGGGAGTGAAGGCTATCATACCAGGGGAGTTGGAGGACCTATTTCTGAACTGGGCGAACCGGGGGCCGAACTGGGAAAACTGAGAATAACGTTGGCACGCACCCCTTTAAAATTCCACGATTGATGCGGCAGAAGCTGGATTTGCGCGCACATGTGTGCGCCCCCTTAAAATTTGGCACACATGTACGCACAGCCAGGCTGTTTTATAACATATGCGCATGTACATTATAAAATGGCTGTGTACCTGGGCAATGAACTGATGAATGCGTGCAAATGTGTGCCCGCGCGCCAGTTTGGAAGTCACCGTCCCTAAGAATAGGACTCCGAGTCTTTTTTTTTTTTAACGAAAAATAGCTTTTACAGCATACTTGGTGTTTCTCCTAATGATCAGACCGAGCTGATTTTTGAGGTATAAAAAAGCCTTTGACAGTTATAGAATTAAGCAAGTCTGGCGTTTCATAACCAGAATGATGTGACAGTGATGGTCTGTTAATTAAAGCTGCAGGAAGAAATGTCATTTTTATGTTTGCAAATAACAAGTCTTATTAGTCTAAATAGACACACACTATATTCCGTCTGTCTACACACATATCCATGCAAAATAAAATTACTTGATGTCTTTAAAATAAAACTTTATATGTATCTATAAATATATAGATAAATATAGACATATATCTATCTATATATATAGTATAATGCAGTACATATTTATGCAAAGCAGAAATGACAGCTGATTGTAGACACTAAGCAAACCACCTTCTCCTGTATTTATTATTAAAATGATTGTATTTTTTTTATGTGGGAATGCTTAACTTTCTTTCAGACTGATCTTTTATTTTCTGTAATATTAATATAGATATATTAATCATTGAAAATTATCAATGTGTTAGTCCTTTGGGACCAGGGAAAGATGGACTAACATCTAGAAATGAAAAGCAAAAGTTAATTCTTCTTAGCGGTTTATAACAAGACTAGGAATTGCTTAAAAAACAATGAATGCAGAAATCACGGCAGTAGAGAAGCGCTGGTTTAAACTTCTTTAAATGCTTTGCGGTATTTCTTTTGGTAGTGGTGCTGCCCATCCTTTAGTATTTGTGTCCTGGAGAAAGAACTGAAGCATGGCTGGAATTTACCCTAATGGTAAAGAACTCAAAAGAACCACATGCAGACCATTTGTACTCTGCTGGGGATTAAGATCTCACTTTACGTAATGCACACGTGAAAGAACATGTTCCGTGAAACTACTAACTGTTGAACGGCTGCGTTCAACCTTGGGTGTTCAAGTAGTAGTCTCAGAAGAAAGAATGCACCACGCCACTTAATAGTAAGTTTCCAAAAAAGGAATGTTCAGCGGTCAAATATTCAAAAGCCATTTAAGACGATAATTCACAACTTATCCGTCTAAATGGCAAGACTTCAGATATTCAGCCACTTATCCATCTCAATTATAGTCGGATAAGTCATTATCCGGCTATAATATAACCGGATAAAAAGAGGCATCCTGGGGGCATTTCTGGGTGGGGTCTTGTTATCTGGCTAACTTAGCTGATTTGAACTATATCTGACTAAGGGGGTCATTCTCTAATGCTATCGCACGCGAAAGGACTTTTCGCGTGTGATAGCTAGCTTGGGGTGGAGTCTAGGCGGATTTGGCCCCGGAAGAGGAGGAGTCAGAGCGGCACTGGGGCTGACGCTGCGGACACATAGCTGGCAGCGAAAGGTAAGATTCCTTTTCGCCGCCAGTTTTGCAGGACCGCACCCCGCTCGCCCCCCGTTACCGCCGGATTCTCTAAGGTCTGCGGCCTTAGAGAATCCAAACCTAAGTTAGCCGGATAATTGTAGACCTGCTTCAGAGCAGATGTAAAATTATCCAGCCTTGTGTGGCCAGATAATTAGCTGCTTAATTGGATATCTTCAAAAGATACCTAGGTAAGTAGCACTCTTTAAAAAAAAACCCACAGTTGCAGGTATCCCAGCCAATTCCCACCACACCCACTCACTGCAAAGGTTCAAGCCCACCTGTTGTCCAGGACCCCTTCTACCCCTTGAAATGTCTAAATTTAAAAGATACTGGTGCTGGCCGCCCACAGGCCCTCTAGCCTTTTCTCTCTCTAAACAGACCTGAAAAGTTTGCCTCCTTGCTTCACAAACTCCCTCCCACACACCACCTTCCTCTCCTCGAAGCCTTCCCATCAACCAAGTAGCTAAATTGGGGCCCCCAGTATTATCAGCAGAGTAATTCTAGAAGATTCCAGGGTTGCATTATACTGCAGTCCCAGGATTCAAATGGGGGCAGTAAGTTTGAAAACAGAGAAGGATGGAAAAATGTTACCATTATATAACTGTGCATTAGGTCAAACATACATAAGCATCTTCCCTCCCTTTTTATATTCTTAGAAGTTGATGTTCCTAACAATCCCCTTCTCAGCAACTCCGCACATGTGCAGTAAATCTAGTCCCAGTTTGTCACACAAGGCCAATAAATGATCCCTGGACTAAGGCTTAGTTAATATATCTGCCTTCATGCTTGCTGTGGGGCAGTATTTCAGTTTAACCAGTCCCTTTTCATGACATCATCCCTCAGGTAAGTGTATTTTTGTGTCCACTTCTTTCATGTTTGGTGTTAGGTTTTGTAGGTTTCAGTGGACCCTTGGCCCGAGGTGGGAAGTTAACTCTCCCTGAGGGGAGGCAAGGTGGAATGGAAACCCAGGCAACTGGACCATAGCTGTGGCCCAGAAGTAAGGAGGCGTAGATGAGTTGTCTGCGTCACAGCCACGTGATCGCAGACACCTGCACTGAGGCAAAATTGCGGGGTGCCCCGAGGAGTGGGGTTTGAGAGAACAATCCAAAGTATTAGCAATGTCTAGCAGGTCAGGAGACAGGATAAACCAGAGGAAGGATCTCCAAGGCTGAGATGCAGAGCAGGCCCGAGGAACGGGGAAGTGTGGAGACAGGCTCTCTGGTGTAGTAACGCTTGAGACTGCCCTAAGGAGTAGGGACGCGTAGAGACAGGATCTCTGGAGTAGTAGTGGTTGCTAAGATGACCTCGAGGAGCAGGGAAGTGTAGAGACTGGAGTAGTAGTGCTGGGACCACCCCGAGGAGTGGGGAGGCGTGGAGACTGAATGTCCGGTGTGGTAATGCTGAGGCTACCCAGAGGAGCGGGGAAGCGTAGAGACTGGAACTCCAGTGTGGCAACGCTGAAGCTACCCCAAGGAGCGGGGAAGCGCAGAGACAGGATCTCTGGCAAGTCGCGCTGAGGCTACCCCGAGGGGCGGGGCAACGCAGGACAAAGTCCCGGATAAGCAGCGCAGAGCAGGCCCCCGAGAAGCAGGTACCCAGAGCCAGAGTCCAAGGTTGAAGAGCAGGGATCCAAGGCAGGAACCGCAGGTCCGGAGAAAGGTATAAGCACCACAAGGAGCTCAGGGAACTCGTTGCCAAGTTGGTTAGCATAGGCCAAAGGAGGTGCTTAAATATCTCAGACTTGTGATGTCATCAGCCGGGGACGTCCCTGGAGTTCCCGCCATAGGGGCCTTTAAAGGGAGGCCCTTTGGCACGCATGCGTGCCTGGGGAGGGCCAGAATTGGAATGTAGGTCGGCGGCATCCCAGTCGCCACGTCGAGTCCCAAAAGCCAGGAGGAACGCGGCAGTAGCGGAAAGCCACAGCCACAAGCACACCAGGAGTAGAAAGCAGGCATGACATGATGTAAGTTGGGTTGGTTGCGGGCAGCCGCGGCTGAACTCATTACATTGGTCTGAGTTGTTTTGTTCTTCTGCCGTTTTGATAACCCTTGATTGTCTTCAAAAATTAGCCCTGGTGTGGGTTGATCAATCCGAAAGTCTGAGAATGACTTGTACAGCCATGCCGGTTCTCTGACAAGTTGATCTGCCGCACAGAACTCGGCCTTTGTGGAAAACAAAGCCACAACTGTCTGCTTCTTGCTCCGCATGATAGCTGCACCTTTGTGAAATAAGACGTATCCTCTTGTTAATTTCTATCCATCCTGTCCCCTCCCTAGTCCCTGCAACCACATAGCCAGTCAGCTCTGAACTCTCAGTGGCTGATAACTATGGTTTTAAGTTCATTGTCCCTTTCAGGAACCTTCCCAGCCTTTTTGCTGCTGTCCAGTCCTCCTGTGTTGGATTAGTCATTCTTCTTCTTGAGTAGACCCACAGCAATGGCTATGTCAGGTCTGGATTCTGTTGCGATATTTAGAAGTTTCTCAACTAGCTGTCCTGTAACGATTATTAATAGTGAGCCTTTTTTGACTTCTACCTCCCTTTGTTTATGTGGGAGTGTTAGTTTTGTTGGATTCAGGCAAACCCAGAAAACCTACAAGATTTTTGATCTTTTGGCTTTGGTTTAACAGGTAATGTCCATCTGTATCCTTTTGTATCTCAATCCCTAGATACTAACTTACATTTCGCAGCAGTTTTACTTCCACTTCTTTGTTAAACAGTCTATGATTTCTGCAGTGTTGTCATTCTTTTCATAGCACACAATTAGATCATCTACATAACACAAAGGGGCAGAATTTAAAAGGTAAGCGTGCGGTGTACATTTGTGCACGCTACCCGGCTGCGCACAAATCTACACCCGATTTTATAACATGCGTGCGCAGCTATGTGCAGGTTATAAAATCAGGGGTCGGCGCGCACAAGGGGGTGCACACTAGTGCACCTTGCGCGCGCTGAGCCCCTCGGGGAGACCAGCTGGCTTTCTCCGTTCCTTCCGAGGCCGCTCCGAAATCGGAGCGGCCTCGGAGGGAACTTTTCCTTGTGTGTTTGCACATTGCCCTCTGCATCATATTTAGGGCCTGTGTCTATGGGAAGAATGCTTAGTAAATGAGGCCCTTAGTTTCAAAACTCAAATGGCATTCTAACGCTTGCCTGCCTTTTGGCAATTTAGTCCATGTCCATGTCTTATTATTATGAGAGCCTCTCTTTCTTCTTTCCCTGCATTTATTTCTCCATTTTTCTGCCTGAACAGGAGGCATGTTCTCAACGTCTTTCCATGATGTCGGGTCAGGCACACCCTTTTCTCATCTAGTGCAGCACATGCGTTCTGATGGATTTCCTTTATTTTATCTTTTAGAGCTGCTTAGCTTTGGCTCTGGTTCTACAGGTGCTGTATCTCCTTTGGGCTGGTTATCACTGACATGTTCCTCAGGTTCTGAGACTGTGAATTTCTCTGAGAAAAAACATCAGCATTTGCACATTCCTCTTCTAATAAGTCATTATCACTGGCAGCAGTATATGCCTCTGCTTGCATATTAGCATTATCAGCCTCTTGCTCAGTAGCTTCTTCTTGCTCTCTTGAGTAGAGCCACAAGCTGATGGTGGATCTTGCTTTTTTATTTTATTTCATATCCAAGGCTTAGTAATTCATCCTGGTTCATTAACATATTCCACACTGCATATGTTTATTTCTGTTGTTTTGAGATCCAGGATTCTGTAACCTTTAATTCCTACTGTATATCCCAGCATGATTCCCAGTTCACTCCTGCATTGAGGTTTGTTTCTTTTGGGAGGGGGGAATATACACATATGCTTTGCAGCCAAACACTCTCAGATGAGAAAAATTAGGATTGCATCCATTCCATAGCTCATAAGTTGTTTTATTTGCACTCTTGATTAGCAGGTGATTCTGAATATAGGTGGCAATACAGATTGCTTCACCCCAAAAGTCATCAGATAACTGTGCATACAAAAGTTGACATCTAGTCATGTTTAGCTAGCTCAGATTCTTTCTTTCTGCTTGCCTATTCTGTTCATGGGCGGATTGGCCTATCGGGGGATCCCGATCCCCCGGTGGGCTGGTCACTCTGGTCACGTAGTCTGCCGAGCGCGGCCATGACAGAGCTTGACAGACCACGGAGTATCTCCTGGGCCGGCCTGGGCAGAAAATCTCTGGACTGATCTTTACCCAGAATCCACCCCTGGCTATAGCTTATAGTCTTTTCATGCTTTATGCCTTTTTCTCTTAGAAATTCCTCCATTTATTTGCTGCAGAATTCCCCTCCATTGGCCTTTCTAAATTTCCTAATTTTTCTCTGAGGTTTATTTTCTAAATAGGCAAAGTAATTTTTAAAAATTTTCAAAAACCTCGTTTTATTTGACAACTCATAATGAACATGCCCACAATGTCTTTGCTATAAATTGATCCTTCTAAATCCATGTAGGCAAGCCTTAACTGAAATGCAACCTGTCTCCAGCAGTTCAAGTACATTTGCATTTGTTTTTATTGCTTTTAACATGATCTCCCCATCTCTTTTTATAATGCATTCATTGTTCTTGAGGTGGATTTTACAGCCTCTTTCCATCATGTTGTAAAGTCTTTTTAAATGATTCCCACCCAGTTTAGGGGTCCTATAAGCATCCATAAACTCAACAGTTCTAACTTACCCCTCATCTAACTTGGATCTGTCCTTTTTCATAGGCTTCAACAGATCTCCCTCTCTGTTAGGCAAATCTCTGCTCTGAAGAATTTGTATAAAAAAGTAACTGCACTTTCATTGCACACATGTTTATATGAGGCACCTGAATCCAGATAATTTTTATACTTTGTTATCTTCATTTAGGGTGTTTTCTATCTTCAGTAAACATTGGTCTGCTAATATCATTATTGACATTTTCCTTTTCACTTTTGTTTCAACCTTGCTTGCAGTTTGGAGCCTTCCCGTCCTCCTTCTTTTCTTCAAAGGGTTTTATTTTGCTGCTTGTAGAATATTGACTTTATTTAATTTGCATTGTGCCTTTTTGCATGACTTCTCTCCTTGCTTGGATAAGACACCATATCTATTGTTTCTGTTTTAAAGACATTATGAGCCCTTTCTGAGCTTTTCTGCTTATGTAGTTGCCTGCATGTTTCAAGTTGAGCTACTGCCTGTTTCAGTGACATTTCAGGCAGCAGACTAAGAGTCCTATAGCTTTCAGACAGAGCGGCGTATAAACTCCTTTATGAACCCATCTGGCAAACTGACATCATTATTTTAAAGAGTTTTTTGCATTGCTATAAACTCTGACACATGTGTAGTCAGCTTCCCCCTTTCTTTTAGCTTTGTGTTTAACAGTCTTTGGAAAATTAAAGAGGTTAAAAACCATAGACACCTTGTCCAAAAGTCTCCTTAAGTGTTTGCCACATCTTCTTCCTTGTAGGCATATGCCATCACTCCTTCCCTATAGCTTTAAGATGTCATCATCTAAGTGCAGGATGATTTCTGCCTTAAGCTTGGCTTCATGCCTTTCTCACTGCTGTTTGGCCTCTCTCTCAGCTGGGCAGTCTTGTTCCAATGCATCCATAAAGTCCATTTCCTTGAAGAGGGCTTGCATCTTGGTTGACCATGCAGGGTAGGATTTTCCCATCTTCTATCACAAGGTCTTCCATTTTAGCTCGAGCCATGTTGCCAAAAATTGTTTAAAATTCGTATGGAACTTTCTGATGTGGCTAAAACACGTTCTATGTTTAAGACGTGTTACAATCCAAAAATGCAGCTAGTCACTAGGTGTCTGAGCGAATACCCAGTGTTGGAGGCTGTAGTTCAACCTTTGTATTTGAAGCAAGTAATCCAGAAGAAAGAATGCACATGCCATTCAATAGTAAATTAGAAAAAGAAATGTTTGGTATTTTATTTGAGGTGCAAAACAAGAATGCCTGCTCTCTCTAGTAGCTGCAGCAGAGTTGCAGCGCAGATCAGAAGTGAAACTGAAAGCAGCAAACAGGAAACAAGCAGAGAGAGAGAAAAAAATGGGTCTTATGACATCAGCTCAACCTCTTGTCCAATCACAAGCAGTAAGTTTGAAAACAGAGGAGGAAAAACTTTTAACATTACCTTATTTTACATAACTGTACATTAGTTCCAATAAACATAAGAACCTTCCCTCCTTTTTTATACTCTTAGGAGCTGATGTTCCCAAAACCAACAACTTTAAACTGATTTATTTTTGGAGTGTAACTCAGTTCAGAAATTAATGAAGTAAAACATCTGAGACATTTATGGTACTGTTTCTTTAAATTTATACTTTGGCCTTAGTTACAGAGTCAGGTTTTCCATTCCTTGGATCAGCTGCGGCTGGAGATGCTACAGAGGGAGTCCTGGTTATTGCTTAAGAGTGATACCTAATGGCCATATGCAGGGCCCATGATTGCAGAGTTATGGAAGGAGCCCTGTTGCATGACCCCTGGCCCACGACTATCGCTGCAATGATCAGACCTGGTACTTTGTAGGTGGTGGTAGTGGTGGGTGGGGTATAAAATAGGGGCAAAAGAATTCCCGGATAGTTGTGAATGAAGGCTCATGGAGGAAGAGCCTAGCCCTGGTTCTTATTGAGTTGAAAGTATAAAGGGGTTGGAGGAAACTGCGAGCTAAAAAAAAAAAAAAAAAAAACAAAACCCAAAAACTTTACATCAATGAAAAAATATTGTATCTGTCTTACATTTTGTTGCCAAGACCTTTTAAAATCATATTGCGCCAGTATGCTTCATGTTCCTAGGGTATGTTGTAAGTATTCTTCCAATGGATTTTTAATAAGCTAATGCCTGTAAATAATCTTAACTGCTTGTTTCCTAAAGCAAAAGGTGATTATATGTAAGGATGTTTTAACTATGTTTGTCCTGTGCATTTATCTCCCTAGGTGCTGGGATTTCTGTTCTTGCAGGCCTGTTAATTTTACTATTCTTCTATAAAATGGTTATTGCAGGTAGAGGATGTTTTGTGATTTTTGTTTTATGCCACAGGATTGATGGTCTCTAGTTTTTAGAGGATGTGCATGCATTAAGCTATGGAGCGGCCTAGGGTTAGACAGTACTGGTGTTAATAGCTTTTATTCTGCCAGTGTGTTCCTGTACATATTCAGTATTGTGTGGAAAGTGCTGTCATTAGCTTTTGAATACTATAAAAGACAAATGGAAATTATGCAACTGATTTACTCCAGAATAAACAGTATCGATACACTTCTTTTCTATTCCTAGTGCTTGTTTTACTGAAAACAGGTTGTGTCACTGTTGGGTAGTCCATTTTGACTGCTCATTTTAAAAATATCACCAGCTAATGGATTATTGGTGTCTGCCTCTGTGACGTGAGTGGGTAAAGTCAGGTCACGTCCCAGTGGACAAGGAGGTCCAAATCATTAAAACTGCCATTGTACTTGATGCTACTTCGTTCTTTATTTAAAAACAATTTGTAACCAGCACAATCTGCAGTTAAAGGCAAGGTACATAAAACCATCCATAAGCCCATGTGTGTGTAAATAAACATTACAAACAGGGATTCCCATAATCGATCAGTAAAACATACTGCCTCACGCTTTTGAATTACTGATCTCAGTCCAGATTGGGAGATCCATTGCTCTGGATTACTTGGTCAAGTACCACGCTCAAACCAAATGCTTGTTTAAAGAATAAGGATTTTAACTGTTTCCCGAAGGTCTGGGTACAAATCAGAGCCTGTAAGTGCTCTGGGAGAGACTTCTAGGGCGATGGACTGGCCACCATGAAAGTTCTAACAAGGCTCATACCATGGTTCATATCATGACTAGTTCTTAGTCTCATTACAGGAGGCTAGACTGACACAAAGAACGAAATGTCTTGTAACCTCTGATTCCTACCAAAATAGGGTTGGTGCACATGGGTGAGGTGAAGTGCTGCCACTATTTTGTGCGTGAATGGATGACCTCAGCTTCTGCTCGTCACTGAATTTACTGCAGATTTAACAGTGTTTGCAAGATTATTTCAAGAGCAAAACAATTAGAAAAGATTAGATACTTTACCCTTGAGATGGAAACTGTGAAAGCGAGCATTTCATGGATGGTTGTAATTGATTACCAATAAACATACTGGGGTCAATATTCAAGAGCCATTTTGGCAGATAACTCAAATGTTATGGCAAATGTGGTATATTCAGTCACTTATCCAGCTAAATTAGCACTGGAGGCAACTGGCAGCAAGGCTGGGAGCAAGGCAGAGGTTCTCTCATTCCCTCGCTCAGATCAAAAAGGTATTGGGTGGGATGGGGAGGATTCGGGGAGGAGGACCTGATGCTAGGATTCTTCTTGTGGGTGGCGGACAGTCCAATTGTATGATGAAACTCGGGACCAGGGATCAGGGACTCGGAGCTGGCATACAATGCCGGACAATTTTCAATCTTTAAAAAAGATTTGTGTGGGGGGGGGGGGAAGGAAACAGGTAGGAGAATACGGCCTGACAGGGCCCTAAGTATCATGCTTTGGGGAGGGGTAAGAAGGGGAATGACCACCCTCTGTACTTTTATTTAGGCCTGGATTATCAACATGCGCTAAATATCGCATGCGATAGGAAAAGGGGCATGTTTTATGGTAATAGGCTGTCTATCGCAAAGTGCGCTATCACACAGGCCGATACAGTAAAAATCGTGGGAGATTGCCCCTAGTGCCTCTTTTTGGACAGGAGCGGCGGCTGTCAGTGAGATTGACAGCCGACGCTCTATTTTGCCGGCATCAGTTCTCAAACCTGCTGAGAGCCACAGGTTGGAAACGGACGCCGGCAAAATGAGTGTTCGGTTTTCAACTCGCGAGCTGCGGGCCGGATTTAAATTTTTTTTTAAAATTATTTTTAACTTTTGAGACCTCGACTTAATATCGCCATGATATTAAGCCACTTTCCCAGTGCTGGCAGAAATTAACGCCTACCTTTGGGGTAGGCGCTAATTTCTGAAAGTAAAATGTGTGGCTTGGCTGCACATTTTACTTTCTGAATTGCACGGGAAATAACTAATAGGGCCATCATCATTATTAGTTTTGGGGGGGGGGGGGGGGGTTGGACGCCACATTTTCGACGCGCTATTACCCCTTATGTTTGCGTTCCAAACAGTGTGCTCCGCTGGAGCGGGACTGTACTGTATCGGCCTGTTAGCGCTGCTCACATAGGTATTAGCACAAACTGCAATAACTTTTTTGCATTTTGTGATAAGTGCCAGAATTGTTGTATTTCCGAGGCTGAGAGAGACAGACAACTAGCTATAAGGCCTTCATAGTCGTTAGGTATTTATACCTCTATATGAGGTCCACCTAGTTACTCGAGGAGGGTTTAGGGGCCACTTTGACATTCAAAGTGAGACGTACGAACAGAACAGTGCTTCTTGTGAAGATTTGATGATCTTCAGAGTGAGGAAACTCAACCAAAGATGAGATTTGTGCAATGTTCTCTCAACCTAGCTTGATGTACCCAGGTAGAGAGTCCAGGTAGGTTGTGGCACTTACTGCAAAGTGCGAAAAGTTATCACACTCTGCGGTAATACCTATACGATAGCACACTAAGCTATTACCATAAAATGTGCCCCTCTTCCTATCGCATGCGATAGTTTGATGAATCTAGACCTTAGTTAGCTATTGACAGTGCTATTTAGCTGGAGTATTTAAAGATATCCGATTAAGTTAGTAACATTATCTAGCTGGTTAAGTAGCACATTATCTGGCCGGATAACTAAAAACCTAATCAGGTAGTTTGAATAAGCGGGTTACGTTTTTAGTTATTCGGCTATGTAGCTGGAAACTTTAGGCTGGTATATTCAGCAGGATGTTTATCCCACTGATAGATGGAACAAGTTATCCAGCTTATTTAGCCAGATAACTTGTCCATTAATCCTCCTACTGAATGTAGACCTCACCGTGATTTAAATTATATAGGCTTAATATTTGAGAATAAGGGCTTTTGAGCTGGCTTGATGCCAAGTGTAGGAGACCTAGATTTAATTCCCAGACATGGAAAAATGCTCAGCAGGGGCTAGGAATGCTGCAAAGGAAGTATTCACTCCCTCTTAGTGGACAATCCAGTGGGAGTACTGAGAGGAGAGGATTACCTTGCTGGTGGCTGAAAAGAATCAGCAAGTACTGCATGGGGAAATTTTAAAACTTAAAAGTATTGGGGAGAAGAAAAACTATTGGGGTATATTATTTAGTGTGTTCGTGTGGCTGTATTGAATAAGTAGTCAGAAAGGTAGGCATTAGGCAATAAACAGAAGAGATGATAGAGGAGATGTGATAGAGGTCTACAAAATCATGAAAGGACTTGAACAAGTTAATGTAAATCGTTTATTTACTCTCTCAGATAATTGAAGGACCAGGGGGCACTCCATTAACTAAGCAAATAGCAAAAAATTATTTTTCACTCAGCGCATAGTTAAGCTCTGGAATTCATTGCCAGAGGATGTGGTTACAGCAGTTAGTGTACCTGGGTTTAATAAAGGTTTGGATAAGTTTCCTAGAGGAAAAATCCATAAACTGCTATTAATTAATAAGCAATAGTAGCTTGCGATTTACTTATTGGGTACTTGCCAGATACTTCTGACTTGGATTGGCCACTGTTGGAAATGGGATACTGGGCTTGATGGACCCTTGGTCTGACCCAGTATAGCATACCTTATGTTCTAATGTTCTTATATAAGAGGTTCCCAGCCATTGCACAGGAGCAACACCTAAGCTACAGAGGAGAAGAGGTTGGGAGCCTCTTCCCCTTATCATAAATAGTAAACTATTCCTATTCTGTGCCACTGGTTGGACTCCAGTAGCAAAATTAAAAGATTTTCAAGCATTGAGAATATGAAATAATTTACTTTTAGTGATAACAAAATGAATTATATTCTAAGTTTTTATATATTTTGTTTATATAAATGCAGTGCAATCATTATTTCTCAGGGATCCTGGTTGACTTTGAATGCCTTGCTATCCAAATGCAGAAGACTGCCACTGCAAACTTTCATGACAGGTGTTTTTGCAATTTTCACAGGGGTAGATTTTCAAAGGTATGCGCAGATGTACATGTGCGCGCATGTTATAAAATCGGGGGTCGGCATGCGCAAGGGGGTGCACACTAGTGCATCTTGCACGCGCCAATGCTCATAGCCTTTCCCCGTTCCCTTCCCCCTAATCTAACCTTCCCACCCCTTCCTCTAACCTATCCTAAACCTCCCCAAAATTTTAACTTACCATCTGTGCCTGCCTCTGGGCAGCTGCAGGTTGCGCGCGCCGGCAGCTGCCGGCAATGCGATGCCCCCGGCAAAGCGGCAAATGGCCTCGCTCCGCCCCCGGACCGCTCCTTTTTTAAAGCCTTGGGACTTAGATGTGTCCCGGGGCTTTACGCATGTTGCCGGGCCTTTATAAAATAGGCCTGGCGCGCGTAACCCCCTCTACACACGTAAATCATTAAAATCCGGCCCACAATTACTTTTATAGCTAGAAAATGTATGCCCATTCCCAGATGTTCTACTTCCTTTGATACTAGAACAGACCAGCAGTGGTTGGCTACAGAGTATTGGCTGGAGGTAGTTGCACAGAAGTACAAGTACCAGGTTTTTCACCAGTACAACTCTAACAACTTACCATTTCTCAATAAATAAGAACAGTTTTGTGCTCTTCTTGATCTTTGTATTGAAAAGTGTAATTAAAATAATAATTTAGCGCATCCTTTGCCTTTTGTGCTATGATTAAAGACAAAATGTCTGAATATATATGACTAGGAGGATTCTCTTCCAGTGGTTGTCCTTAGTTCCAAGCCACAATTTTGGGCTAATATGTAATGTGGTCCATCCATCCCCATCTCCAGTATGAGATCTGTTACTGGTGTTATCAAAAAAATTAATGTGGATTCCAAGCTATTAGCTCTTCTCATTGGTAGTCGCTAAAACAAATTCATCCAGGCCTTCTCTTTGTGTCTGGACAGCTTTGCGTCTATGACTGACTTTACAGTTGCCATTATGCAAATAAACCATGTGTTGGCAAACCTTTATTTTTCGGTGACCCATACCACCAAGCTTGAAGAGCCATATTCACAATTTTTAGTTTTACAACAAGTGTAACGTACACATGATTGAGAGAAGTTTGGAAAGTCCGCGTGTTTAAGATTCACACATGGCTTGTGGCTTACAGGTTAAATATCATTTGTCCATTTACAATGGTCCCACAGGATAAAGCTAGAGCATTATTTATGTATTTATTTTTAACATTAATCCGCTTTGAAGTGGCTGCACCAGTCAGAAAAGGCGGAATATAAATCAGAAATTGAATTAAATCTCATTTTCTACAAAAGGTATTCAGTTTCTCCAGGTGCTTTAAAGCGCACCCCTTGCCCATATAAATTTCGTGACTAGGGAATAAAATGTCTTGTAATGCAATTATACTTTTGGTGTATGTGTGTTTGTAAGCACCGTCTGCTGCTCTGTTTCCTTCATATTATCTTTTCCACTGTTATAGGTTTTATTTTCCATTTATAGCGAAGACGACCAGATGAGCTAGATCTTTCTGTATGCATTAGGATGCTGTTATCGGAGCTATTCATTTGGAAATGGTAGTAAAACATGGTACATCTCGCTGAGTGAATTGCATTGTAATCTGCTGTATACAGTATCTGGCTATTGAAAAAACAGTCTTCAGAAAAGTATTGTTCAAAATAGAATGATTTGTTTTTCCAAGGCGCTGTGGGAAAATTAAGATGCTATGAATATATAAAAACATGTTAGCCAATTATTGCTGTGATATAATAAAATATATAATTATGAAATGAAGCCTATTAACAGCAGAGCTGGTGACCACTACAGTAATGGAACTGCATTTTTTTTGACTCCATCATAAACGCTTGATTGCGGCATTATGCAAAGCTGTAAACTGCAGTTGAATACACACGGAATAAATACATGGTTCCTAACTGAATACAATCTATAAGTAAATTGAAGGAGTCTCCTGCTATCTTAAGACATGCAAGCAAAACTGGTGGGGTTTATGGACTGAATCCAACTCCCAGGATTAAACTAGTGACTTGATAATTAACCTAGCACTCAGTCCTGCTTTGTATGATATTAGACAAATACTATTTACTGTTTCAATGAACTTTAGTGCTCATTTCCAGACATCTGATCTAGGAGAAAGCTTCTGAAGTGGGATCCACATGGGTGATTGTAGTATTTCTGAGGTGCAATAAAAGGTAGAAATCCGTTGTCAAAAGAAAGCTGTCTTTCTTTGTTGATTCACTGTAAGCATACTGAACATGCAAACAAAAAAATATTTTGTATGTACAATATCAGTTGTTTTTTCTCCAGAGTTGTTTAACATTTCTGATGCTATAACAAACAAAAGAAAATATAAAAAGTCAGGATCAGGAATTGGAATGGGTACAACCAATGACATTAGAAAGAATTTGTGTACCATTAATTGAAATATAGGTCGATGCTATATCGGGCACTGATCCTATTCTTATTCAGATGATATTTAACACTTCAAAAATTATGCAACAGGTGTCAGTTAACTGTTGGAGTCAAATACAGAATAAAGAGCCAATAAAGCATAAAAGAGCCAATAAAGCATAAATAGAAATGTGTAGACCAAAACTGATCTGGAAATCACAACAAGCCAGATGCTGTATGCAGTGCAACATTACCATTACTCATAAAACATCAAACAAGAAAATCAAGAAATATAAATCATGTATCATATTAGTAAAATATACTATTAAAAAGAATAAATATTTCAAAACATCTGGAGACTGATATTCAAAGTGCATTTAGCACTACTTAGCCGGATACATGATGGCTGCTGAATATCCAGCTATGTTCAGCAGCTGCCACTTAGCCAGATAAGTGACTTATCCAACTAAGTTGAAAGCTGGATAGTCAGTGGGCAGATTGGGGCAGCACTTCTTATCTGATTATTTTAATTGGATAAGTTAGACCTGCCATAGAGCTGGTCTAACTTAGCCTGATATAACTTATCTGGCTAAGTAACAATGTTTTTGTGGATATTCAGTGGCATAGCAGTATTGCTGGATATCTTATGTAAGTTAGCCAGATAAGTTATATCTGGTTAAGTTACATACCCAGATATCTTTCAATATTGGGTCCCTGATGAATAGAACATCCAATAAATAAAAATATATTATAAATTTCTCAAAACACTAATAAAATATTTCAAAACAGAAGAAACATCAAATAACACCTAATAATTAAAACTAATACGGATTTAAAAAATCTCCTTCGCTCCATACCTGGGGTCTTTTGATTTCCAGTCACCCTGAGATTGTCATGAATTGGGGGAGGAGGGCTTTATCCTCTCTCACAAACATACATTTACACATGTTCATTTTCACACACACTCCATCTCTTTCACATACACATGCCCTCTCTCCTTCACACTCACACATATACAGGCTCTTACACACGCACGTATTATAAGGCCAAAGTAGAAAGGATTCTGTGCACACTTCAACATGTATTTTCTGTAGGCAAAACTTGCTGCCGATGCAGCAAAGAGTTTGCATGCAGAAAACACTTATTTCCAAATGGGAGTACTGCTTAGCGCCCTTGCATGGAAATCCCGTGCAAATGAGGGCATTAAGCATTACCTCACGAGACAGAGAGACTGTATCTGGCCAGTGTGCCTTTTTAGTGTTGGAAATTTAACCCCTGGTTAGAGCTGGAGTTAAGTTTCCAGTGCTATAAAAAAAGTGCAAAAAGTTAAATAAAAAAACAAAACTCTCTGGGTAAGTGCCTGTATCCGCCACCACTTATCTGCTAATAACTGATTTATTCATCTATCTGACAGCGAGAAGCAGCTGCCACATAGCCAACATTAGTCAATACTTATAAGGCTAACTGGCATGTCTCACTGCTACTTAGCCAGATAAAATACTTCCCGTTTCCGCTGTCAGATAGACAGATGAATCAGAATTTATCCATGTAGTGGCTACCGCTACTTACCTAGGTACCCTGTCAGGGATGCCTCCACCCACTTCCCTAGTTAAAATGTGTGTTCAACCTGAGCCGGATGCACATTTTGTTACTCATTTTTAAACTCTCAATTCATTAGCATATCATTGGCTTATTACATCAGGAGTTAAAAAAAAATCTTGGCATTAAGAATGTGCTCTGAAAATCAGCAAACATTTTACTAGCACTATTATTGCATCGGGCTGCAAGTGTGTGTGTGCGTACATGTGAGAGTCTATATGGGACACATAGGCTCTCTCACACACATGCTGGAAGTGGGTAAATACTGGCAGCCGACGGTCCGAGTGCAGGAAGTCGCTCCCGGACCCCCGCTGGACTTTTGGCAAGCCTTTTGGGGGTCAGGAGGGTCCCCCAAGACTTGCCAAAAGACCTGGTGGTCCAGCGGGGGTCCGGGAGCGATCTCTTGCACTCGGGCCATCGGCTGCCAGTAATCAAAATGGCGCCGATAGCCTTTGCCCTTACTATGTCACAGGGGCTACCGGTGCCATTGGTCAGCCCCTGTCACATGGTAGGAGCACAAGATGGCGCCGGCCATCCAGTGCTCCTACCATATGACAGGATCCGGCCAATGGCACGGATACCCTGTCACATGGTAAGGGCAAAGGTCCATCGGCGCCATTTTGATTAGTGGCAGCCGACGGCCCAGCAGCGGGAGGACGGCCCAGAGCGGGAGATCGTGGGAGATTGCTTCCGGGACCCCCACTGGACCACCAGGTACCTGTAAAAAGTTTTTTGGGGGGTCGGGAGGGTGGGGGAAGCTAAGGGATTACTTTTAAAGGGTCGGGGTGGGTTTAGGGGTTATTTTGGTGTGCCGTTTTTCTCGCCCTCCCCAAAAATGATAAGGGAACCCCCACGATCAATATCGTGGGGTTTTCCTATCGTTTTGGGGGCCCCCGATTTCTGGCGCCATACTGGCAGTCGATCGCCTTTGCCCTTACTTGTCACAGGGAGCGACGGTCGCTCCCTGTGACAAGTTAAGGGCAAAGGCGATCGGCGCCATTTTGAAACCTCCAGCACCGGCACCGGCACGATTGAAGGGATGGCTCCCGGACCCCCCGCTAGACCACCAGGTACATGTAAAAGGTTTTTGGGGGGGTCGGGAGGGTGAGAGAAGCAAAGGGGTAATTTGAAAAGGGTCGGGGTGGGTTTTTTTTTTCGGGCCATTGGCGCCTTTTTATCAGTGGTAGCCAAAATGGCGTTGATGGCCCGAGAGCGGGAGATCGCGCCGGGACCCCCCCCCCCCCACTGGACCACCAGGTAACAACATTTTGGGGGGGTTCGGGAGGGTAAGGAATTTCTTTTAAAAGGTCGGGGGGGGTTTAGGGGTTGTTTTGGTGTGCCGGTTTTCCCGCCCTCCCCCAAATAATTCCCGTGCCCTATTTAACGATACAATTAAATGCTCCTGATGATAAATCGTGGGCATTTGTATTGTATCGTGTACTCTAACGGTTTAGAACGATTTTAAAATTATCGGACGATAATTTTAATCATTCAAAAACAATTCACATCCCTAATCATTACTGTGGACTGTAAAAGTCGAGTTCCAGCAGACTATCATCTGAATCCAATTCCCCTCTTTCCCCCTGCCATCGAAGTGAAGAGTGATGTTGCAGTTGCATCTCAAGCATCACGATTAAGGGCGCAGTGCCAGGCCAGTTCGCGGATGCCACCGATAACCTGGCGCCGCATTCTGAGCGCAGAAGGGGGGCCTGCAAGAGTGCACTCACCTCCGGCCCTTGCCCTGGCGCATGGCAGCGATCCCAGGGTGTGCTGCATTGGTGTGCATGATTGGTGCTTTGTTGCTCTTTTCTGACGCTTCGAGTGGCATAGGCTTCAGTCCTTATTGCCAAGGAGCCTGGTGCACTGAGACTTGGACAGCAAGCTGGGTAGCATCTAGAATTACATCAATTATTACCTTCCTAGAGTTGTTCCCAATGGTGGTATCGATGCACATCTGGGGTGAACATTTGGCCAACCGGAAGGTAATATTCTGGGGTGATAACCTGGCAGATAATTGGCATGCTGCTGAATGTGCTATTGTGTTAGAGCTCCTGAGGGTGATGGTGCTGAACTGCTAGCAATTGAATGTTTTGGTGTAGGCGAAGTATATCCCTGGATTGCGCAACAAGATTGCCGATTGTTTTTCTCGTTGTAAGTGGTAAGACGTCTGGAGACTGGCACTGGATGCTGAGAGGTTGGGGGGTGGCACCCGTGCCAACACACCTCTGGAGAATTTGGAGCAAGGATGCGTTTGACCTGCTGTGCCAGTGGTCACACCATCTACCCGGTGGGCTTATCTGAATGGCTTCAAAGAAGTCAAGGATTTCCTAAATGCTGTGAGATATGCGTTTGGTCCCTCCTTACTTGAATACATAGTGCAAGCTTGGCAATGAGGCACATCCCAGAGCATGGTCTAGGACAATTTGGCGGGTTATGCATTTTTCATCAAGGCGCAGGGTTGGTCAAATCCAGTCAGAGACTTCACGGTAAAGCGAGCCTTTCTGGATGGGCAAAGCTGAAACCCAGTGTGCCTGATGGGAGCAGGCCTATCCTGCATGCACACCTCCTAGTGTTGTGACAGGTTCTCCCGTCAATGGTCACCAACCAATTTGAATTAGCCTTGTTCTGGGTAGCATTCTCTATTGCTTTCTTTGCTGCCCTGAGGATAAGCTAGTTGGTTGTGGCAGCAAGCCATAGACAGGAATGCTCTAGCTTCCTGGCCAGAGACATTTTGATCAGGGAAGCCAGCCAGGCTGTCATTGCAGATCAGGTGATCCAAAACAGACCAGATGGGGCATGGCTAATCAGTAGTCCTGATGGTGGTCCTGGGATTGCCCACCTGCCCTGTTGCAAAGACCTTGCTTTATGTTTCCCTTAGACCTAAGAGAGCAAGTGTATGTTAATTCTTTCCCACTAAGCAGATATCAATTGTTTGCCATCTTGAGGTGCACCTTAGAGGCAGCTGGAATGCAAATGGACCAATTCAGAACTTACTCCTTCCATACTGGAGCTACATCAAGCACTGCCGCTTCTGGTTTCCCTGGTGCTGCCATACAGCGAATTGGCAGGTGGAACTTCCCCACTTTCCTGTCTTACATTAGGCAGGCAAATGGCTCTCTGGGCCTGTCTGCACCCTAGTGAGGCACATTTGGTTGAGTAGGAGTGTGCTGGTATGGGACAGGGGTAGGGGGGGGGGGAGGGTTTTGCTTGAGTAATGCACTAATAACTGTATCATTCTAGGTCTTCATTGGCGATGATATGGATTATGGAACACTCGTTCATGTGTTCGGCAAAGAAAGGTGCCTTCAGCTTGCACCTGGACTTTGCTGCTTACAATTTGTTCTTACAGTGGTTGGGCAAGAAAGGAATGTGATGGAGCCAACTCATCCCTCTTCTGCTGTGGCAACTGGCCAGATCAGCTCCTCCTGAGGTGCACATCATTCACTTGGGGGGCAATGATCTGGGCTTCATTTCTGGCTGTGTACTCCTAGATACCATGAGGAATGACATTGCGCATATCTCGTCCCTAATGCCCTGCACACGGATGGCCTGGTCTGAGATCATCTCTCGTCGCTGATTCCTGGACTCACAGCTTTGGGGGCACTGGATGCCAAAGCTCAACAAACAAATTGTAAACTTTACTGAGTGCCATGGTGGTTTGCACATCAGACATGATTGGGGCTGTGTGAATGTGAGGAACAGTTCAGGAAGGATGGCATACACCTTGCGGACATGGTGCAAGACCTGTTCCTGAACGTTTGGAGGAGAGCCATCCACAGGATGTTCCTAGATATTGAGTATTTGGATCACAGTGTTGTTTGGGGAGGGGGCTACCCGGGCCCTATGGCAGGGGTACCTGAGCTTGGAGGGGGTAGGGGTTTCTGATTGGAGGCAGATCTTTCAGCCTTTCCTCATAAGTCTCCTGATACAGACACTACACCATTTTGGTCGCCTTTTTCCAAACTGACTCCATCCTGTCTCTATTCTTTTTGAGATACGGGCTCCAGAACTAAACACAACACTCCAGGTGATGCCTCATCAAGGACCTGAACAAGGGCATTATCGCTTCCTTTTTCTTACTGGTTATTCCTCTCTCTGTGCATCCCAGCATTCTTCTGGCTTTATCTATTGCCTATCCTTGTCACAATGCTTTGTTGCCTTTAGATCGCCAGACTCTATTACCACAAGGGCCATCTCCTTGTCCGTGCACGTTAATCTTTCACCCCTATCACATACAGCTCTTTTGGATTATTGCACCCAAGATACATGACTCTGCATTGAATCCCAGCTGCCAAATCTTCAATGATGCTTAAGCTTTCTTAAATCATTTTTCATTCTCTCTACTCATTTAGGCATGTCCACGCTGTTGCCGATTTTAATATCATCCACAAATAGACAAACTTTACCATTTCTCTCTTCCACATAATGCTCACAAAGATATTAAACAGAACTGGTCCCAAAACTGATCCTTGTGGCACTCCACTTAACACTGTTTTCATTGTAAATTCCATTTACCATTACATGCTGTGTCCTGTCAGTCAATCAGTTTGCAATCCACTCCACCAGCTTGGTACCCATTCCCAAGCTTCTCATTTTATTCATGAGCTTCTTATGTGGGACTGTATCAAAAGTTTTTCTGAGATCCAAGTAAATCCTGTTGAGCGCTCTTCCTTGATCAAATTCTTTAGTTACCCAATCAAAAACTCAATCAGATTTATCCGACAGGACCTTCCCCTGATGCATTCATGCTGCCTCGGGTTCAGCAACCCGCCAGATTGTAGATAGTTCACTATCCTTTCCTTCAGCAGAATCTCCAATAATTTTCCTACCAATGAGGTGAGGCTAATCAACCTGTAGTTTCCAGCCTCCTCTCTGCTACAACAACTGCCCTTCTCCAATCTTGCGGCACCATTTCCGTTTCTAGGGATCTATTGAACAGGTCTTTCAGTGGACCAGCTGGCACATCTCTGAGCTCCTTAGTATCCTGGGATGTAGCTCAACCAGCCCCATAGCCTTGTCCACTTTAAGTTTTTCTAGCTCTTCCCATACATTCTCTTCTGTAAAAGGAGTTTTGTCAATCCCACCCCAATCTATGGTCTTTTTACCAGCAATGGTCTTTCTCCAGAATCTTTTTTAGTGAACACCAAACTGAAGTATTTGTTTTATATTTATTCTTTGCACATTGCTCTTTGTCACCTTCAATTTAATTTTACCACTTCAGGCCTTCCTTCTTTCTCTGATATATCTGAAACATGTTTTATCAGCTTGTTTTACCTCTTTGGCAATTCTTTCCTCCACTTGACCTTTTGCTGTCTTTCTTTCTTTCTTTGTCTCCCTTAGTTTCATCAGGTATTCTTCAATGTATTGCTCTTTTTGTGATACTTTACACTTTTTGAATGCTGTTTTTCATGCCTTTATTTCTTCAGTCTCCTCCTTTGAGAACCAAATTGGACTCCTTTTCCTCTTACTTTTGTTTACTTTTCTAACATATAGACTTGTTGCCTTTATAATAGTTCCTTTTAATTTGCCCCCTACACACACACACATATGCAATCTCTGTCTCTCTCTGTTGCGTGCATGTGCAGAAACACACACACATGTACAGGCTATGCCTCTCTCACACAAACACACACACACATACGTAAAGTGTCTCTCTCTCTCTCACACACACAAAGACACACACATGCAGGCTCTATCTCTCAAAAACACACACACACATTGACTCTTTCTCTCATACACACATGCACAGGCTCTATCTCTCACACAGATACTTGTGCAGGCTCTGTCATACATGCACATACACACACACATACACACATGCAGGCTCTGTCTCTCTCATACAAACACACATGGGCTCTTTCTCTCTCTCACACACATGTGCAAGCTCTGTCTCTCACACAGATACATATAGAGACTCTGTCACACACACACATATACACATGAAAGCTTTGTCTCTCTCTCTCGCGCACACACACACACACACACACACACTCTGTCTCTCTTTCTCTCTCTCTCTCTCTCTCTCACACACACACACACACACACACACACACACACACACACACATGAAGGCTCAGGGCCTCCACTTCTCTAATTAGCCTCTTCTTTAGCCACCAGTGGAATGGGCTCTGCCATGAGGGTTCTCTGCTGTTTGGCTGCTGCGGGATGGACTCCATTGCAGCCTGACAGCCTTGTTATATCTTCAGCTGCCAATAGGCCAGACTTTACTGGCGGCCGCTGGATCATGGCCCTTTTAAATTTTTTGGGGGTGGGGGGATGAATGCTAGCCCCCCTTACTCACAGTTATGGCATGGGCTCTAATGACAGCAGGAGATGTTTGTTGAAACATGACTCCTTCCACAAACGATGGTGGAGAGATGAATGGAAGCCGGGAATTATGTGTCTGATGGCTACACTGGATGTCGCAGGAATTTGGTTTATTCCTGCCTAATCTAATGTATAAAACTGGGGTGTCACTTGCAACCCCATAGCGGTGCCCCCGAACCCCAGTGCCCTGTGCGGTTGCATGGATCGCAGTTGCACATCTCAAAAGCCGACTATGCAGTCTATTGTCTTCTGAAATCTGGTTTGAAAACACAGCTGTTTTTTTTCCTGGGGTTAGCAACTTTCGATAGCTTTGATTTGCATATACCATTATAAGAATGGACCTCATTTCTTAAACCTGGGTATGTTGGGTATGGTCCTAATTTCTCAGATTTAATGCCTGTGGTCTTCTTAATACTTTAATTGTACCAAAAGTAGCATCCTTCTGGAGTTTGTAGGCTTTCACAAATACAGGTAGCAGATTATGGTGGGATTAGAAGATGTTCTGGATCATCCAGGTGGCACCTAAGACCTATGTACAGAATCTTCATGCACTCTGGTTGTATCTCCAGATACTTAATGATCTTCTGTTTCTAATATATAGTGGTTCATTCCCTCTGATACAGTTACATTACATTGAATGAGGTAAAATCATTATCTGGAAACAATGCATGGTCCTATATGTGAAAATACACCAAACCTTTGCTACTGTCTTATAAACCAAGTCCACCAGCTGAAAACAGCCTGCCTTATCTGAAGAAGGCAGATGATGAACTGCGAATGAAACTTTTCCAAGGCTTTGAAATGTTGAGTAGTGCCGATACAGCACAGGAACACAGCCAGGATGAGCAAAATGCAAACCAAAATCAGCAGGAACAAGGGTAATCTAGTGTATGATCCTTCAAGATCTAAAACAAACAAACAAAAAAAAGAGTTAATTTCCTGTTTTTAAACTGCTCCTCCCCTAGCTTTCTGCATGAAAATGCTTTTCCCAGGAGTATGCTGCCAGAAAGTAAGTCAACATCTCAGTCTGTTTCATGACACTGATGCTCTCCCCCTCCCACACACAAAGGACATCAGTTATAAAAAGATGAAATCTAGTCAAGCATATGAAGAACAGAATTACAATCAGAATAGATGTGTCATAACTATCCTATGTTCTCATATAGCCTTAAATATCACGTTTTTTTTCATTTAAATGAAACATCACGTTAAACGTGAAGCATCACATATATTTTACTCTTGATGTAAACTTCCTTTAAAGAAATGTTTAATAAAAAGAGATTGTCTTTTTCTGGTCCTTACCGACTCCCTAAGTAGAAGAATAAAAGTACAAGATGAGTAGGTGGGGCTGAGAGAGATCAAGGGATCGTGGAGCACGGTCATGCCAATTGTATAGAAAGGTGTAGAGGATTATAAGGAACTGCTTGCCAAGATAAAAGTGATGAACTCAAGAAATTATTTTGGAAATATTGCCCTGTGTAATGTGATACACAGAAAAGAGAGAAGGAGAAAAAGGGAGGTGTTACGTTGTTTTAGTATAGAGCCAGAAAGCAGATTTTGACTATTTTCCATATTGGAAGTCCTTTTGAGAGAAAAGCTTGCATCACTTTGATGGATTCCATTTGAACCAGAGAAGGGTCCATGTGATGGGACTGAGATAGAAACCTGTCTACTACAATGTTTCTCAACTTTTGTATGCCAGGGATTGGATAACTACCATCCTGAAATTGTATGGACCAGCTGCAGGGCTAGTAAGCAGAGGTGGGGGTAAGGGGACTCTAATGGACTGGTTAAACTAGAAGGGAAGAGGAGAAGGTCTAGCAAATATGAACTGAACAGATAACCTAGGGTAGAGAGAGAGAGAAGATAATATAAGGTTTTGTGTATGACAATGGCAGGAAGGGTTAGGAGGAGAGTAGAAATAAATGTAACAGGACCAACTAACAGCTGCATAACCCCGATCAATGGCAACTAAACTGGAGGGAACTATCTAATGAGACTCTCATACTTAGAAAAAATGAAGATCCAACCATTTTCCACCCAAGATACCAAAAACAGTAAAAGCAAAACATAAGGGTATCAATATTGAAAAGCAAGCTGTGTCTCTAAGTTAGCCAGATAGCTATATCCGGCTAACTTAGATGGGATACTCAGTTGTATGGTTATGAAGCTGAATATCCCCGTTAAAAGCGCTGCTTAGATGGATAAGCCTTACCTGTCTAAGTTTAGAGCTGATATTGAGCTCGATTTGCCAATTGCCTGCCAAACGTTTATCCAGCTAACTAGATAACCGGATAAGTGACTGCTAGTCAAGTAAGACCTGCTTATGCGGCTATCTGCTGGTTGAATATTGGCCCCATGTTGTCTGACAGATAAAATTGGATGGTTGGGACTGATAGCAGTCAACATTAGATATACCATTGATAGAAGCCGTGCTCCCACACAGTTTCAGTCTTTTGGTTTATTAGTAAATATGTGAATTATTCATTATTCAGGAAATATTATGCATAAAAAAGGAGTAACAGTCAGCTATTATAATAGTCCAGATATATGTTCCATCCTCAGGAAGGATACTGGAGAAACATGGATGAGGCAATGTGTGTGGAAACTGGGAGCAAGTAGAATAAGAAAAATAGATTGTGTCATATAAACATTTAGCAAGGAATATGACCTATAATTACTTGACTAAATGGGCAAAGTATTATGTTTGCCGAATTAGTCCCATAAAATAAATATTACCCATATCTTGCTTGTTGACCCTTATTTCTACATTGACCAGATGGGGAATGTATCATCTATACTGTCAATTAAGATAAATGGGATAAGGAAACCAAGCCCGGTACTACCGGGTGTGTAAATCATGCAATGGCATGGGAGAGAGGCCCATGTGGCTGACAGTGTACCCCATCCCACTGGCCTGAAGAAGAAGGAGCTGATCTGCGGCCCCGCAGTGCTCAGCACTCATGGTGCTAGCACTTCCTATAGGCTGATCTTGTATATTGCAAGATGAGCATATAGGAATAGCTAACACCACGAGAGTTAAACACCGCGGAGCTGGCCAGCATGAGGAGACGCTGCAGAAAGTATTCCTACAGTCTGCAACGCTTGCTGTTTTCCGGATCACAGCAGCAGCAGTTGCAGCAGTAATAGTAGCAGAAGAGGAGGAAGAGAAACCCATGGACCTTGCCTGCCTTGAATGAGTATCAGTTGTGAATGAGAGCCTGGGAGTGCATGTGTTCATGGGAGCCTGCCTGGGGGGCAGAGATGGGTGCATATGTGTGTGAATGGAAGCCTGCCTGAGGATGATGGAGCTGTGTCTGTGAGTGACTGGAAGCCTGCCTAGGGTAGATAAGGTGTATGTGTGTCTGAATTTGAGCCTGCCTGCAGAGAATAGGTATGTGTGTGGTGTGGGCCATCCATTGCTCCTACCATGTGACAGGGGCCGGCCAATGGCACAGATAGCCCCTGTCACATGGTAAGGGCAAAGGGCCATCGGCGCCATTTTGATTAGTGGCAGCCGATGGCCCGAGAGCGGGAGATTGCTCCCGGGACCCCCGCTGGACCACTAGGTAGCTTAAAAAAATGTTGGGGGGGTCGGGAGGGTGGGGGATTTGAACTAATTAAATTTAAAGGGTCAGTGTGGGTTTGGGAGTTGTTTTTGTGTGCCCTTTCTTCCCGCCCCCTCAAAATGATAAGAGAACCCCACAAAATTTTCGTGGGGTTTTCCTATCGGGTTTGGGGGCCCCCCGAGTTCTGACATCAGAAAACGATTCACATCCCTACTAGTTCTACTGATTTCTTTCCAATGGAAAAGGTTTGAAGTTTGTGCATCATTAAAACCTTTCCAGTATCTGAAGGTCTGTATCATATCTCTCCTGCACCTCCTCCTTCTAGTGTATACCTGTTTAGATCCTTCAGCTTATAGAAACATAGAAATGACGGCAGAAGAAGACCAAACAGCCCATCCAGTCTGCCCAGCAAGCTTTCACACTTTTTTTTTTTCTCATACTTATCTGTTACTCTTGGCCCTTATTAGTAACTTTTTGGTTCTAGTTACCTTCCACCCCCGCCATTGATGTAGAGAGCAGTGCTGGAGCTGCATCTAAGTGAAATATCTAGCATAATTGGTTAGGGGTAGTAACTTCCGCAATAAGCAAGCTACTCCTACACTTATTTGTTTACCCAGCCTGTGCAATTCAGTCCTTGTTGGTTGTTGTTTGAATATAAATCCTCTTTTCTTTATTCCCCCCCCTGCCGTTGAAGCAGTGAGCTGCACTGGATATGTATTCCAAGTGAAGTATCAGTCTTATTTGGTTTGGGGTTGTAACCGCCGCAACAAGCAAGCTACTCCCCCGCTTTTTTGTGAATGCAAATCCTTATTTCCATATTTCCTCTTGCCGTTGAAGCATAGAGCAATGTTGGAGTCGCATTAACAGTGAGTTTGTTTATTGAATAAGGGTATTAATCTCCAGGTAGTAGCTGTCATTTGCGCAAGCCACCCCCATGTCTCTTCTCTTCATTCATATCCTCTAGACTTTATGGATCCACAGTACTTATCCCACGCCCCTTTGAAATCCTTCACAGTTTTGGTCTTCACCATTTCCTCCAGAAGTGCGTTCCAGGCATCCACCACCCTCTCTGTGAAGAAATACTTCCTAACATTGGTTCTGAGTCTTCCTCCCTGGAGCTTCAAATCTGCCTAGGGTAGGCAGTTTGACCCCTGCAGTTCAAACTGCTGTTGAACCACATGAGACTCCGAAAGACTGAGCCCTGCACTTTGAAAAATAGGGCAGAGAATTCAACCACAAGCCGGAAGAAGAGGTGTTCTATCACCGCTAAATGTAGCGATAGTTCTTGTTCCTTGTAAACCGGGGCGATATGTATATTATACAGGAACCTCCGGTATATAAACTCTATAAATAAATAAATAAATAAATACTACAAGGAGCCTGCCAAACAAAGGATGTGGGGATCTGTGAGAAGATAGGTTTAGAGAGGAGACCAGGAGAGCAGGGAAAAATGAGGTCTGGGGAGAGATCAGGGGGGGGACTGGGGCATTGGAGGGTGGGAAAGCAAGATAGGAATGGGGACTATGGGAGAGTTCAGGTGGGGATGGTGGCACTGAAATGTGGGATAAATCAGGGGAAGAATGGACTGGGAGGGTGGGAGAGCAGGGGGAAAACTGGACTGGGGAGTAGGAGAGCAAGGGAGAACAAGGATGTCATTTGGGGTTAGGAAGAAAGAGCAGTGAAGAACATGGACTCAGATATTGGGTATTTATTTATTTATTTTTGGTTTTTATATACCGGAAGTTCCTGTATAAAATACATATCACTCCGGTTCACAGGTAACTGAAATAACTACCGCCGTGTGGCAGTTTACATGGAACATAGTGGGTAGTGGGAGAGTGGGAAGTGGGAGAGGGGGTAGTGGGTAGTGGGAGAGGGGGAAGAACAGGGATTTGGCGACTGTGGGAAAAGCAGGGGAAGAGCAGGAACTCAGTGAGTGGGGATGTGGGGACTCGGGAGGGCAGGGAATCTGAGATAGAGTGGGAGGGGGGAAGCAGAACAATGACTTGGAGATGCCGAGAGCAGGGACACTGAGTAGTCATTTGGGGCAGACAGCAGGAACATGGCAATTGAGTGAGTATGAGTGGGGGTGTATTAGATGAGCTGGGAAAGGTATGAATGAGAGTGTGATGACCTGCAATAGTGGAGGGAGTCTGTGAGGCAGTGGAAAAGGAGTTTGATGTTGTGAAGTGAGAGAGGGTGGGAAAGGGTTTCAGAAGGCAGTGAAAGAGGAGCAATAGAAGGCTCGGTAGAGGGCAAGAGGTAGAACAAAGAGGCCAACGAGGAAAAGTGTGACAAGGAAGGGAGCTGGAGCTGAGAGAGGCAGGGGTAGGTAGATGAGGATTGGTTTGGGTTTGAGTACAGAAGGTGGAAATGGGGGACTAAGGAATGGGTAAAAAAACAGAAAAGGAATAAGAGGATGGGGAAGCATGAAAGATGGAGGGAATGGGAAGGGGTGAGATAAAGAAAGCTGGTAGGTAGGTGAGAGGTGAAAAGAGGGAGACTGAGGACTGGAGGATTAGAGGAGGAAGAGGAGGGTTAAATGTTATGCCTGAGATTAGAGGGCAAAAAAGAGCAAAATCAAGAATAAAGATGTAAGGAAAAGATCAGCGTTGAAAAAAGATGTAGGAAAGGAAAGGGAGAAGACAGGAGGAGAGAGCAGAAATAGAAAATGGGAAGGAGATCTTGGAAAAGAACTTAGGAGAAGACCCAAAAGAGACCAGGACCAAATTAACAGCCCACACAAAAGGTAGAAAAGATAATATTTTATTTTCAGTTTAACAAGAGAGAAATGTGTCATATTTTGCGAATGACCATTTCTTAAATCTATATATGTTGCATTTCTATTTCTCTTTTTCCCGTGTTGCACTGTGGTTTCCATTTTGGTTTTTGTCTGCATGTTTCTGAATCAAATTTGTGGGCCCTTATTTTATATCAGGTAAGGATCAGCCTGCTTGTATGACTGCACTGAAGGATTCTGTTAACATGTAGTGTCTGTGTAGGGATCTATAGTTTGTTATGTTTGTCCAGTAGGAGGTGTATTGTTCTCTAGGGCCTGTAGTGCTTCCCTCTCATAAGTAAGGGTGTTGCTGTTATAGTATGGCCGTTTGTATAAAGGTTCTAGTATGTTTTTAGCAGGATTAGTGGTGCATCACAATGTGCCTGTTAGTGGAGAGAGTGTTTTGTTGTCAATGAAATCTAGACCCTAATTCATTTACATGACCATAGGTGCCAGATCGCTCGGCTGAGCGCACTGTATTGCATCAGCCCCTCTGAGAGGGAACTCTTCAGCCCTGAGCTCTCATTCTTTCTGATCCTGTGTCTCCATTCCTGGGGCTTGGGAGGGGATCACCAACCTCATGCTCACTCTCTCTCTCTTGCCCCCCTCCCATGCTCAATCTCATAGTAACATAGTATTGTCGGTAGAAAAAGACTAAATGGTCCATTCAGTCTGCCCAGCAAGCTTCCCATGGCAGTAACTGCCGCCCTGGGCAGGTTACCCTCAAGTGTCCTCCAAGGACAGTAACTACCGCTCTGTGCAGGTTACCATCAAGTGACCTCCAAGGACAGTAACTGCCGCTCTGTGCAGGTTACCCTCAAGTGTCCTCCAAGGACAGTAATTACTGCACTGTGCAGGTTATCCTATGGGGCAGATTTTCAAAGGGGTACACACGTAAGATACGCGAGTACCCCCCCAAAAACCTGCCCCAAGTTCCCCCTGCGTGCGCCAAGCCCATGTTGAATAGGCTCGGCGGCAAGCGCAAGTCCTGGGATGCACGTACATCCCGGGGTTTTCCTGGGGGGGGCATGTCGGGGTGTGTCACGGCAGCGCGTCATCCAGGGGCGGGGCCGTGGGCGTGGTTCCAGCCCGTGGGCATTTTGGGGGCGTGGCCGAAGCCTCCCGAAACTGCTCCCGGGCCGGGGAATCGCGCAGCCAGCGCGTGCGAGTTACGCCTGCCTCAGGCAGGCGTAACTTTTCAAACAAAGGTAGGGGGGGTTTAGATAGGGCTGGGGGGGTGGGTTAGGGAGGGGAAGGGAGGGGAAGATACGGGGGGGGGGTGTGGAAGGAAAGTTCCCTCTGAGGCCGCTCCAATTTTGGAGCGGCCTCAGAGGGAATGGAGGGCAGGCTGCGCGGCTCAGCGCACGAAGGCTGCCAAATTTTTGCACAGCCTTGCAGCGACGACTCCGAATTTTAAAGGATAGGCGCGGCTACATGCGTATCTATTAAAATCCGGCGTACTCTTGTTTGCATCTGGTGCACGAACAAAGTACGTGCGGGCGTACTTTTTTAAAATCTGCCCCTATGTGTCTTTTAAGGGAAGTTACTGCCTCTCCAAGCAGGTTACTTCCATGCCTTATGTTAAGGATAATACTTACTGCATCATCAACCATAATGGTTGATGATGATGATGATGCAGATAGTTTTAATTTTCCTTGTTGTATTCTTTGAAATGTTATGAGAATCTATCACATTATTGCCTGTATTTTTGTGTTGAATTAACTTTAAATTTAATAAAGAAAAATTATAAAAAGAATAGTATACTTACAAGCAAGACCAAGCAACTGTCAAACTCATAACAAAATTACTGCAACATTTTTACATGGTGCGCAGCCTTCCTGCTAATTCAGACCATGCGGCTTGCACATTCTTTGCTTTGGACTTGGCCATAGAAGCTTTATCCCCAATGTCAGCGTATCAGAACCCCAGACTGTAAAAGTCGGGGCCGAGCGATGACTGTCTTCAGAATCCAATACCCTCTTTTTTTCCCTGCTCCACCATCAAAGCGGAGGGCGATGTTGCAGTTTTGTCTAAAACATCAAGTCTAATTGGTTAAGGATAGTAATCACCCATGCCTACTGGTTAAGGGTATTAACTGCCGTTCCTTGCTGGTTACCCCCATGCACTCTTTTCTTCATTATCATCCACTTGCCTTTAGGAATCTACAATGGTTATCCCATGCTTTTTTAAATTCTGTTTACTATTTTCATTCTTACCTCTTCTTCCGGAAGAGTATTTCAGGCATCTACCACCCTCTCCGTGAAAACATATTTCCTTATGTTGGTTCTGAGTCTTCCTCCCTGGATTTTCATTTTGTGACCCCTAGTTCTACTGTTTCCTTTCCAATGGAAAAGGTTTGAAGATTTGTGAATTGTAAAATGCTTTTAGATATCTGGAGGTCTGGATCATATCCTCCCTGCACCTCCTCTCTTCCAGGGTGTTCATATTCAGAGCCTTCAGCCTCTCCCTACAAGTCTACCTGGGGAGGGAATTCTCCAGCCTTGCATGGACTCTTTTCCCCCTCCTGATCTGGGCTGTCCATATGACACAGGAACCAGCGTGTACCTTGTGTTAGCCATTTTATTTTTTATAGCAATTACTATAATAGTTATGGATTTAAAAAAATAAAAAAACAAGGTGCTGACCCATCCCCATATAAGGATGGGGAGGGCCACAACCAAGGCAGTGCTCAGGGCCAGGGAGTGAAGGCTGGGGGGGCAGACCAGAGACTGCAGTATAAACATGGACCACCCACCCTCCAGCCTCTTTCTTTGGGAGGTTTTCCGGCCCATACATAGACAGCTTGCAGGCAGTCTGGGAGCAGCACGGTGGGATGGGAGTGCTCCGATCAGTCACGGAATAGTTCATTGGGAGTGACCATGTCCACTGGCATACAGCAAGTATTGCGTTTAAAGTGGTTAGGCAGGGAATACTAAGTAATTGGTTTTCCTGTCCCTGTTTTGCATGGGTGAGTGACAGCTGAGAGGAGTTGCCTATCAAGTCTTTGGTTTTGACGGCTAAGCCTGGCCTGCTCACCATCGGAAAATGATGATGCACGTTCATAAGTGACTCCTGCTCTTTTATGGACCAGGACCTCTTCACACCTCACAGAGTGTTTCCTTGGTATAAATAAGGAGTGAATTGCAGCAAAACTTGAGGGGTGAAGCTTTGATGGTCTGCCATCCCGGACAGCAGAATGTGAAAAGGAAATTGACTTCTATGACCATCCCCGAGGCAACTTGATGCTTATTGCCAGGCCAATGCAATATCTGCGTGGAAAAAATGGGTGCTCCTGACTGAGGGCCCGCTTTCCTAAAGCACACTCATCCACCTCTCCCGGGCGCGCGATGCAGTAGGCAATGAGCTGCTGCGTTAAATAGGAGGCGCTAGAGGAAATTGTGCGTCCCTAGAGCCTCCTCAGCATTGGGCATCTAGGAGACGTGGCTGTGCACAGGTTAGAAAAAACGGACGCTCAACTTTCCATCAAGACATTTTTATTTTTTTTTCACATTGCTGCTTTCTGAGGAACCACAGAAAAGCAGGCTCGGGGGCTGGTGTTCATTTTTAAAGGGTTAAAATGCGCGCGTTGGATGCAACAGTTATTTTTTTTTACATCGGGGGGTAATAGCTAATAGCCTCATCAACATGGCATTACATGTGATGAGCGCTATTAGCTACGCCCTGGTTTGGACACACATTTTGGATGCACGGATCCCTTATTGCATCGGGAGTTTCGGACACACTTTCAAAACGCACACCCAACCATGGCTTAACCTGTGCACTAGCCCGAGCACTCGGTATTGCATCGGCTTGTGAGTGTTTGTGAATGCAAATTGAGCAGGCAAAAGCTTGGTGACCCTATGGGTACTTGGGATCCTAGATGGCATATTTGTTTATATTCTGTGATTGATTTGTGATATGCCGTTGACCTATGTTGCAGCCATATACATTCCAAAAAGGATCTTTCTTTCCTAAGTAGTGGTGTGATATAGAATTCTTCCACTGGTCCAGCTGGGACTGGGGGGGGGGGGGGGAAGAGGTGGGAAGTGCGTAAGAAATGGGACTGTAGAGGAGGAGGAGAGTTGCACCTGTCATGGGTGGGCTCTTAACATAGCATCCATGCAGACAGAGTGTTCCTTACTAATATTGTATATAGACAAGTGAAAATCTATGAAAAATCTTGGAGAATGCCCTCCTCATATATTTATTTCACGCTTTTCCAGCACAAAGGATTCAAAACCTATTACAGCAGTTTAATATTGCAATGCAATGTATTCGTTTCAATACTCAGCCACTCCCATGATTATGAACCCTTATCAAAGCCACCTACAGGCAGGCCTCGTACAGATAATGTGGAAAGCATACAGACAGCATGCACAATTTAGTGAGGACTCCGGGGAGGTATACAAAATATAAGAACTAAAAATATCTTGGCAAATCTAGGAAATAAAAGCAAAAAGGAACAGAGCAAGAAACCCAGAAAAGTTGATATTTTGCGGAATCTAGTTAGTTCAGTCACACGAAAGGTTCGCTTCTGTGCTGACATCATTTAGTGTGGTAGTGCTGTGTCATGAGAGCTAAACTCGTCTGGTAATTATTGTTGCCGATGAATTGTGTGCCTTTCAGGAACCGGGGGCTTGTCAGGAGAACAAAACTGTCAATTCTTAACATCGCATTAACAACGCACAGTGGGGTGATAAAGAGTAAGGCTTTCAGGGAGATTTCTTATGGCACTTACTGGACTGATTTTACAAAGTTTTTACTTCTTCACGAATCCTAGCAACCGTGGGCTCCAACAGTCGCATGCACATGGTGGCCTGTGCTGCACTAAATTTAGACAGCGTGCAGCCGACCTTCTAATTTAGTGCCGGTTCTAAAACAGGCTTTAGTGCTCAACGTACTTACGTAACATATATAACCGGTCCTGCCTTTGGTTTGGTCTCAAATGTTAGCCATCTGATGCTGCTTAGGTTTATTATTTGACAAATAACGATTAAAACCGTTCAGCAGCTAACTGAATACGAAAGAGCGATATTTGTCCTGACCCATGAGCTACAAGACCCAGCGTTACGGCACCTGACTGGTTAAGCAGCTTATTTACAGAAGCAATTAGTAAACTGGTCCTGTTCCACAGTAAACAAGGATCCACGATGCCTGCGCACTTCACAGGAGCATAAACAATATTGATAAGCTGCATTCCCCATGAATTATAAACAGCAATAAAATGTTTTGGCGGCTCTGCCACGTTGGCTTGAAAAGAATGAGGCCACAGAGACAACTTCTATGCTTTTGGATAAATGTGGGCGCCCAGCCCAAGGGAGGGCGAGAGTCGAGGACCCTGCCGTAGTATTCTTTATTGGAAGACGTTCAACACGAGACACAGCATATTTAAATGAGCTCTAGAGTTTAAATTGCCAGATGCATTTAGTGCAAGGTTAAAGCAGCAGAGCACAGAAATCCCATGCAACAATTCATTGAAATCCCAGGGGAGAGAACTTGGGAGAAGTGACCAAAACCAAGAGTACTTGTTAAAGACAATGCCAGCTGCCAAACCAGTGACAGCTATTTAGCTGGAGAAAGGCAGCTTTCTAAAGGAAAATCTAAGGAGTTGTCTTTTTTTGCCATACTGCTTTTCTACACCATTAATTATAACTTGGCAGTAGGGGAGACAGATCTGGTGGCACTGCTGCGCACTGCCATATGGGAAACCTCGGTTCCTGCTCCTCGGGCTGGCTGGGAATACCTAGCGTTTTATACATTTGTATGCAATTCATTAAATCCTGAGCTTTGGCTTCCTTTCAGGTTGCTGGGGTAGTAGGCAGCATATTTCAACAACTGCTTCTCTCAGCAGCCAAAAGATAATAAGGATGCAGCTAAATCCCTATCCTGTCACTCCCGGCCATAGCCTTCTTGAGTGCAGAGAATTCTGCAGATAAAATGAGACAGGGCAGAAGCAAGATAGGCTATGAATGCGTAAGAATTTAAAAAACTCTTTACAGGAATGACCCGGCGGGGCAGTGGCAAACGCTGCACGTTGCCATGCGGTAGACACAGGTTCTCTTCCCGAGCCTGGCTTCTGCTTCATATGCTGGCTGGGGATACTGCAGATGCAGTGTTCACTGCCCCCTGGGGGTGGGGTGGGTTAGGGAAGTCTCAGTCATTTCACAATAACAATACCTGGTGACCAGACTCTAGGTACACGTGCAAGAGGAAGGCACAATATGGATTAGATTGGGGGGCTAGTGTTGTAAATTGGGAGAAAGCCCCGGTTAGATGCAAACATAGGCTTATGGCACTATAACCAGTGGCGTACCGAGGGTGTCCGGGGGCCAATGCATTTGTGTGCCTCTCCAGCACCCTCCCATCCTTCTTGTTTCAATGCTTAAGGTCACAGAAAATCAGTGGTGTCTCTAAACAGAAGAATTGGGGGGGAGGGGGTCGAAATGACATTTTCTCATATCACACCCACTTCCACAGCATGGCCCTTTGCTTTAAAATTGGCTATAAAAAAAAAAAGTCTTAATAAGAAAGACTTCTGCGTAATTTAAAAAAGCTGGCCAGTTTCACACTTCTAGTAAAACTACTATTAAAATTATTTGATAGCCTCATTCAACTAATTCTATATGGCTATGGGAGTGAAGTCTGGAATATATAGGAAGGGACAGAATGTCAATACAAATCCTGCACCTCCAGTTCTGTAACTCTGCGCATCCACAGAAATTCCCCCAACAATGGAGCTTGGATGTTTCCCTTACAGCTCATCATACAAAAAACTATTTTCAAATTCTGTTGTCACTTCATAGTAAACACCTTCCACTGGCAGACAGATTATGGACTAACACAAAACCCTGCAAAAAAGACACTCAAAATCTATACAGCAAACCTATCATAACGCAAAAGTAGTAACACCAAGGACTCAAACAACAAGAATCCTACCTGTGAAAAAGCAGCACTGTAAATATTACACTGAGTCCCAGAAAACCAATACACCATAGAAACATAGAATGACGGCAGAAGAAGACCAAACAGCCCATCCAGTCTGCCCAGCAAGCTTTCACACACTTTTTTTTTCTCATACTTATATGTTACTCTTGGCCCTTATTAGTAACTTTTGGTTCTAGTTACCTTCCAACCCAGCCATTAATGAGGAGAGCAGTGCTGGAGCTGCATCTAAGTGAAGTATCTAGCTTAATTGGTTAGGAGAAGTAACTGCTGAAATAAGCAAGCTACTCCCACGCTTATTTGTTTAACCCAGCCTGTGCCATTCAGTCCTTGTTGGTTGTTGTCTGAATATAATTCCTCTTTTCTTTATTCCCCCCTGCTGTTGAAGCAGTGAGTTGCGCTGGATATTATTCCAGTGGAAGTATCAGGCTTAATTGATTCAGGGTAGTAACCACCATAACAAGCAAGCTACACCCATAATTATTTGTTTACCCAGACTATGTAATTCAGTCCTTGTTGGTTGTTGCCTGAATATGAATCCTCTTTTCCTCTTTCCCCCCTGCCGTCGAAGCAGAGAGCTATGCTGGATATGCATTGAAAGTGAAGTATCAGTCTTTCCCCCCCGCCGTTGAAGGAGAGAGCTATGCTGGATATGCGTGAAGTATCAGTCTTTCTCCCCTGCCGTTGAAGCAGAGAGCTATGCTGGATATGCATTGAAAGTGAAGTATCAGACTTATTTGGTTTGGAGTAGTAACCGCTGCAACAAGCAAGCTACTCCCTGGTTTTTTGTGAATGCAAATCCTTTTTACCACATTTTCTCTTGCCGTTGAAGCATAGAGCAATGCTGGAGTTGCATTGACATTGAGAATGTTTATTGAATAAGGGTATTAATCTCCAGGTAGTAGCTGTCATTCCATCAAACTACCCCATGACTCTTCTCTTCATTCACATCCTTTAGACTTATGGAATCCACAGTATTTATCCCACGCCCCTTTGAAGTCCTTCACAGTTTTGGTTTTTACTACTTCCTCTGGAAGGGCATTCCAGGCATCCACCACCCTCTCCATGAAGAAATACTTCCTTACATTGGTTCTGAGTCTTCCTCCCTGGAGTTTCAAATCGTGACCCCTGCTTCTGCTGATTTTTTTCCAATGGAAAAGGTTTGTCATTGTCTTTAGATCATTAAAACCTTTCAAGTATCTGAAAGTCTGTAACATATCACCTCTGCTCCTCCTTTCTTCAATCTCTCCTCATAAGTCATTTGATGAAGACCTTCCACCATTTTGGTCGCCCTTCTCTGGACCGCCTCCATCCTGTCTCTATCCCTTCGGAGATATGGTCTCCAGAACTGAGCACAGTACTCCAGGTGAGGCCTTACCAAGGACCTGTACAAGGGGATAATCACTTCCCTTTTCTTACTCAATATTCCTCTCTCTATGCAGCCCAGCATTCTTCTGGCTTTAGCTATTGCCTTGTCACATTGTTTCACCGACTTCAGATCGTTAGACACTATCACCCCAAGGTCTCTCTCCTGCTCCGTGCCTTCCCCCCCATCAAATACAGTTCTTTTGGATTTCCACACCCCATATGCATGATTCTGCACTTCTTGGCATTGAATCCCAGCTGCCATATCTTCGACCACTCTTCCAGCTTCCTTAAATCCTGAGGAAACAAAACAAACCCAATTGCTATAGATCCCTACACAGACACTACACACTAGCAGAATCTCTCACCTTAATAGTCACATGCACAAAGCTGAGACAGACCCTCACCAAATACAGAATAAAGGATCACAAATTAGAACCAGCAATATGCAGAAAAAAACTGAAATGGAAACCCCAAGAAGCCAGACCCTGTCTACAGTGTAACAATGACAAGAACTACCATTCCTCATAAAACACTAAAATCAAGAAACAATTATAATAGTAAAACCATACTAATAAAAAAATGTTTTAAAACTACCGACAATTAGAATAACTTCTATTAATTAAAATCATATACATTTTTAAACATTTTCACAAGCACCAATACAATATTTCAAAACAGCACACATATCAAATAACTCCTAATAATTAATAAGAATAAAAAGAACCCCTGCTGTCCATACCTGGGAACTCTGTCACCCTGAGATTGTAGAGGTTTAGGGTGTTAGAGGGGACACACAAATTTTAACCTCTCTCTTACACAACTCACATGTCCATTCTTTCTCACACATACACTGTCACAAACACACCCATACACGCTCTATACACACCCACAACCTCTCTCTCTCTCTCACACATACACAGACCCCCAGGCAGGCTCCCTTTCATTCTCACATCACTTCCCCCCCCCCCCCCCAGGCATACATACATTAATTCACACACACACACACACACACACACAGAAACTCACACACACAGAAACACACACACAAAGACCCCCAGGAAGGCACCAATTCATTCTTACACACAGACCCCAGGCTGGCACTCATTCATTCACCCCCCCCCCCCAAGCAGAGAGCTATGCTGGATATGCATTGAAAGTGAAGTATCAGACTCATTTGGTTTGGAGTAGTAACCGCTGCAACAAGCAAGCTACTCCCTGGTGTTTTTGTGAATGCAAATCCTTTTTACCACATTTCCTCTTGCCGTTGAAGCATAGAAGGCAGAAGAAGGTTGAAGGCATAGAAGGTTGAAGGGCCCTCTCTTTTTTGCCAGCATCCATGGAACCTCTCTCATTCCTCTGCTGCCGCATGGCTATTGGGGAGGCGTCGATTGCTGCTACTGGCACTGAAGCCCATTCTACTGACTCCTCTGTGCAGGCCCCGTAGGCTTCCAGTTCCTCCATGCTGATCTCATTCACCGCGAGATCAGCACAGAGAAAGTGCTACTCTTGCACATCCAAAAGATAACATATGCCAATCACTAAAAATTCAAAAACATTTTTTTTCCATTTGCTGTCTGATCTTAGTTTTCTAATTAGTTGGTCACAGGCTTTTTTTTTTTTCCATGTTCCCTTTTTTGGTCTTTTGCCAATTCCTTTTACAGGGACTTTTTTTTCTGTTTCTTCTCTCTCCACCTGTCTTCTTCCGTGAAACACACATTCAGGCTCTCATTCTCACATGTTCTCTCTCACTCATACGTACACACTGGCTCTCTCTTTCACATGCGGTCTCACTCTCATGCACACACATACACACAGGTTCTCTCACATGCTGTCTCACGCAAACACACAGGCTCTAACTCTCACATGCTGTCTCTTTGAACACAGTCTCTCAACTCACTCTCATACACACACACATACAGAATCGCTTAACTCATTCTCTTACACACACACAGTCTCTCAACTCACTCTCATACACACACACACATACAGAATCGCTTAACTCACTCTCTTACATACACACACAATCTCTCAACTCACTCTCATACACACACACATACAGAATCGCTTAACTCACTCTCTTACACACACACAATCTCTCAACTCACTCTCATACACACACACAATCTCTCAACTCACTCTCATACACACACACATGCACACACACTCTACAGGGCCTCAGCCTCCCCCTCACCTCTGAGCCTCCTCTTCTCGGGCCACCATGAGTTAGGATCTGCAGCGGCCCTGCCGCAAACGCTGCTCCTCTTCTGCACGCCGGCCAATGCTGCTCCTCCTTCCTGCCTGTGCGGCTCCAGCAGAAAGGAGAAGGAGCGCCTAGATTTGGAGGTGATTTGTTTTCTTCGTGCCGTGGTGGGATGAGCTCCACTATGGCCCCGCCGATCTTCCTGCTGTGCATGCGCACAGCTTAGGACAGTGGCCGGCACTCAGTATCGGAACAGCACGCTTCCCTGCTGAGCCGCCGGTGAGATGAGGTCCACCGGTGGCTGCATGGGCCTCCCTGTGTCGGCCACCAGTAACCCCCTATGGTCCTGCACCCCGGAGGCATTGGCCCCCCTGCCCCCTCTCGGTACAGCACTGACTATAACCCCAGTACCAGCTGATTCTGACTGAGCTGGAATCCTATAGATCAAAGAAGAAATTAATTCACGGTGCATTAAGGGCACCAAAGGGAGCTGCTACTTTGGTTGGGGTACAACTTTAACACTTTTCTGCATATTCTTAATTACTTGCATAGGCTGTTAATTAAAACCATTTTAATTGCTATTACCATTACAATCAATTAGTTGTAAGAAATAGGGTAATTTTCACTCTTTTTTTTTTTTTTTTGTTAGTGGCTGTAATGAAGGTGAACTAGCAATTCTTCATGCAAAATAGCCCAAACAAGCAATCTCTGCTAACAAGAAATCAGAGCAGCTGGAAAATCCCAGGTTAGGACACCAAGGGAAAGCCAGATTCAACTTACCAGACCTGTCATTGCTGTGTGAAATATCTAGAAATGAGATTGACAACGCGTCAGTCTGATGAATAAGTCTTACCTGGGTAAGGGTATAAAACATCCTAGAAGACTTCAGTATTGAAACCTTATCTACTTAGACATTTGTAAGCCATGCATTACAAGCTGAGTTTTAGCTTCATCACAAACGGGCCGATACAGTCAAGTGCGCTCTGATGGACCGCACTGTTAGCCCAGGGTTGGACGCGCGTTTTCGACGTGCTAGCTTTACCCCTTATATAGTAAGGGGTAATAGCGCATCGAAATCGCACGGCCAAGCCCCCCCGAAACTAATAGCGCCCGCAACATGCAAATGCACATTGATGGACCTATTAGATATTCCCGCACGATACAGAAAGCAAAATGTGCAGCGAAGCCACACATTTTACTTTCAAAAATTAACGCCTGCCCAAAGGCAGGTGCTAATTTTGGCCGGCACCGGGAAAGTGTACAAAAAAGCATAAAAAACTGCTTTTCTGTACACCCTCCGAATTAATATTATAGCGATATTAAGTCGGAGGCCCCAAAACTAAAAGAAAATTTTTAATTAAAAAACATTTTTTAAATGTGCCCGTGGGTCGGAAGACGGATGCTCAATTATGCCGGCGTCCGTTTTCTGAACCTGTGGCTGTCAGCGGGCTCGAGAACCGACGCCAGAAAAATTGAGCGTTGGCTATCAAACCTGCTGACAGCTGCCGCTTCTGTCAAAAAGGAAGCGCTAAGGACTAGGGATGTGAATCGTTTTTTGACGATTTAAAATATTGTCCGATATATTTTAAATCGTCAAAATCGTTAGGGCAACGATACATTACCAATTCCCCCGATTTAGCGTCAAAAAATCGTAAATTGGGGGAAGGGGGAGGGCAGGAAAACCGGCACACTAAAACCCCCTAAAACCCACCCCCGACCCTTTAAATTAAATCCCCCACCCTCCCGAACCCCCCCAAATGCCTTAAATTACCCTGGGGTCCAGCGGCGGTCCATAGCTAAATCGGGGGAAGGGGGAGGGCAGGAAAACCGGCACACTAAATCCCCCTAAAACCCACCCCCGACCCTTTAAATTAAATCCCCCCCCAAATGCCTTAAAGTACCCTGGGGTCCAGCGGCGGTCCGAAATGGGCCGAAAACCGGCACACTAAATCCCCCTAAAACGGTCGTTCAGCGGAGGTCCGGAACCCTCGCTGAACGACCTCCTGCAGTCGATCTCCTGCCGGCGCCATTATCTGTACGGAAAACGATTCGCGGCAGGAGATCGCTCCCGGATGCCCGCTGGACCCCCAGAGACTTTTGGCCAGCTTGGGGGGGCCTCCTGACCCCCACAAGACTTGCCAAAAGTCCAGCGGGGGTCCGGAAGCAACCTCCTGCGGTCGAATCGTGTTGGTCTATGGCCGCCGCCATTTTGCGGCGGCCATTTTGCAAAATGGCGCCGGCTGAAGACAACACGCTTCAACAGCAGGAGCCCGTTTCGGACCGCCGCTGGACCCCAGGGTACTTTAAGGCATTTGGGGGGGTTCGGGAGGGGGGGGGGATTTAATTTAAAGGGTCGGGGGTGGGTTTTAGGGGGATTTAGTGTGCCAGTTTTCCTGCCCTCCCCCTTCCCCCGATTTAGCTATGGACCGCCGCTGGATCCCAGGGTAATTTAAGGCATTTGGGGGTGGGGGATTTAATTTAAAGGGTCGGGGGTGGGTTTTAGGGGGTTTTAGTGTGCCGGTTCATGATTTTAACGATTTTTACGATATTCTAAACACCCAAACGGCAAAGATACGATTCCCTCCCCCTCCCAGCCGAAATCGATCGTTAAGACGATCGAGGACACGATTCACATCTCTACTAAGGACCAGATCCCCGGACTAACACTATCGATGGCAAAATATTTTTAAATATTTTCTTAAAGAAACTTTGCAAATAATTTCAAAAAAGGTTACCTTATTTAAAATGTAGAAACTATCGATAATTTGCTTCACTAATGTATACTTGTTATCATCTCAAAACTGAAGTGGCATAACAGTTTTCACGGCAAAGACCAGGTACACAAAGTATCACTGAAGGCAGCGTGTTCTTTTAAATCTTTTATTAAAATGAATATATGACAACAAGTATACTGGTCTCTGCCGGCAAACACTGTTATGGTACTTTGGTACTTGGTGTTAATATACACCAGGGTAGTATATATTTTAGTGTCTCTGCGGTATAAGGAAGGTAATTTTTATCAACACATTCAAAATACTATACGTCGGCGTTTTTGGTAGGACCCTACGCTATTGTACTAATATTAGCATTAGTTCTATTAAACACGCTGTTGAAATAACATAGACTGGCAGACACGTACCGTAATTATTGAATTATGTTTATTATTCAAAGTGTTTTTCGTGCCTGCCAGCAGTATTTGCTTAGAGTGAGTTTTTAATATGTAGCACAGCATTTCTTTTTTTTTTTGACGGCATAATTAACGTTTTTTATGTAGTTTCTAAATGCTAGTCCTATATATGAGTCTGTGCCTGTTTTTTTAAGATACATTGGAGGACAGTTCTTATGACATACTAGTATACAGATATTTAAAGAAAGTTTTAGGATAGTTTTTATGATACAGTAATATACAGATTTTTAATATTCCACTAGTATTTTTTAAGATGTGGATAATCACACAATTAAGAGAGTGATATTTTGAGATTATATTCTGTCCATTTAGGCTTTATTTGCTGCACATATAAATTAAGATTTTTTGGGGGACCTTACATATATATTTTTTTGGGTCCTTATATTTTTTAATAAAAGTTTTTTTATTAAAAAGTTCGCAGTGTGATAATTAGGAAAATTGTGCATTAGTTACTTTTGTTATTATCAATATTCATATTCAGAATTATCATTTATGTATTTTCTGATTATTAGATAATTGAAGGTTTTTCCGTAAGCGAATTGTTGATATATAGAAAAAGAGAACCTCTCCATACAGGTACAAATATTGTTGTTTTTTATTCATCAAGACACATCTTTATTTTAATTGATTTTTATCAAGTGTAATTTGAGATTTGTGTTTTAGTCTTTGGTACCTTTTAATGTTATTTTAAATTTATTTTATGTTGTAATGCATTTATATTTGTTTATTTATGTGGTATATTTATTGTTGTAGCCCCTGAGGCAGCCCCAAGCGGGGTGAAACTCGGCCAGAGTCGGGCACCTGTATGAATATATCCTGCTGTGGAGGAGACCTGGTTTCAATTCCCCAGGCCCAGCTTCACAGCGTTCACAACCCCAGGGGGTGGAAGTCTCAGCCAATGCTCAACGGCAACAGCCAATGGCTAAACTTAGGGTCCACACTAGCCTGGTTCTAGCGTGTGCCCTAGGTTTCCGGTCTCTGGCCAAAACCTGCCACTGTGATGACTGGGCAGAGTCAGGAGGAAGATAAAAAAAAAATCTAGGAAAAATCTCAAGGTATTTGCGAATGAAGGTTCATGACGCCCAAATCCAATAGAGGAAGCCTAAGGAGTGAATTTTCAAAGTATTTCCGTATGTAAAAATAGCATCTGTGTACAAAAGTAGCATGTATGAGCGTATGTACTATTTTTTAAATACTGAGCATATTTTCAGTTTTGTGCTTACATTTTACCTGGGAATTAAAAGGGCAGTCTAGGACTATTCTGGAGGGTTCAGAAGTACATACAGTAGTTGCTGTTTTGGAAGAGATATAAGCATTTAGATTACTGAACGTTTACACCTGTTAATTGACTCACCCAAGTGAAATTAAAATAATCTCTTGTCTGCAGGTTTTGGGTGGGATTGTCTGAGTAAACTGGTGGAGGGTCAGGGTGAAATGCTAGAGGATCTAGGTGACCTGGAAAAGGACTGGGTGAACTAGAGGAGGTATCAGTGCACTGGTGATTCCAAGTACATGGACAAGTAAGTATTTTCAAAATAGTATATGTATATACTTTATAAAATAGAAGCATAGAAACACAGAAACAGAGAAACATGACAGCAGAAAAAGACCATATGGCCCATCTAATCTTCCCATCCGTCCAAATTATCTAGCCCATACAATTTCCATCACTGTCTCAGAGATCCTCTGCATTTAACCCATGCTTTCTTGAATTCAGTTACCATTTGTTAGAATTCAGCCGCCTTCCCAGACTCCTCGGCTTCAGACACTCACTACATGGCAGGGAGCCGCCATTGCATGCTCCTGACACATGTATTACTAGGACCCAGTAAAGAGACGCAAAGGGTGTGAGTGCATATCTGGTGAGAGAGTCAGGTAGTCACTCAGATGATGATGTCACACGCTCAAGACTACTTAGCCTGACCAAATAACTCAAAACAGTTGTTTAGACAAATAGCCACTGGTCCCTCTCAGTATAGCAGCAGATTAAGTAATAACTCATGCTAGGATGTTGATTATGCAGATTATAAGGTAACAACCTGGGATTAGTGGATTGTGGACTGCAGGGAATACCCAACTGCTTTCATCTTTCAAGATCACACAGTATTGAGCTGGAATAAAAGCATCCACTTGTACCAGAGTGGAGGAATAATAGTGCAGGACTGGATTGTAGAAACTAGGGATGTGCAGTCCCCAAATTTTGAATTTATTTTTTTTTAATGTCAGGGGTGGGGATTGGGAGTGAGGGGTTCACTTGCCAAACTGAAAAAAACATTACATGGAAAATTCCCCAAAACAAAACAAAAATAAAAACAGGCCTCCTGCGGGCCCTCAAGCACCCTCCCGCCCTTCCACAATTTAATCTGTGGCTTGGGCCTGCCTGGCTGGCCCCTCTCGTCCCTGTTAAAATCTGCTGGGGGTGGAGAGCTCATACCCTAGCCCCCACTTACCTCCTTCCTGCGGTTCTCGTAAAATCCTTCAGGGCAGGAGCAAAGCTCACTCACTCACTCCTTCCTTGGCTCCCAGAACTTTAATTATTGCACCATCCACCTGGAGGATGGTGCCACAGTGACTTTGGTGCCCGCCTTGGTGCAGCTGGCACCATTTTGGTGTATATGGGGACAGAGGTGGGTACTTTTGGCCCCAGACAGTTTTAAAAGGGGGGGGGGAGGGGGAGCAGGAGGGATACAGGAGACCCTGCGTGGTCCGGCCCATGGGCCGCATTATTTTAGTGCGGGCTTGGGAATTGGAGGAGGCCCAACTTGGCAGGTCTGGGCCCTATATTAAATTGTGGCAGGGCAGGAGGGTGTTTGAGGAGCACAGGAGACCCATTTTTAAAACTTTATTGACGACGATTATGAAAATACCTACACATTTTCATAGGAGGCCATTTTTGTTTTGTTCCATTTGGAATGAACTGAAAATGACCTTGTGTATTTTTTTGTATTTGTTTTAAATGAATACACATCTTTAGTAGGAATTAGCCCAGATCACCATTCTGCACATCCTGGATAAGAATTGTCTCTGCCAGAACACATTGGCTATGTGTTAAATAATCTGCTTGTTAAGAAGAAAACAATTTTTAATCCATCAATTCTATGTAAATGGTTGCTGTTATATTCAATCACATTGTCTACTTTTGGATTCTATGTAATTATATGGAGGAGTCGATAAGACTGCTTGCAAATTTCTCTTGGCATGCTGTCTCTGGATATTTATGAGACATTGCTGGACTATATGAATGTCATGAACCTGCCTCCTGGCTTCTTTCATGCTAGTGTTTCCAAGACAAGGCAGCTGGAATCACTTCAAGGAGAGACTGCTTAGACATCCACATACTCCTGCCTGATAAACTTAAGGTTGGGCTAACCAAGGGCTTGATTTTCAAAAACATTTACACGCTTAAAAATAAATGCACTTTCCCCATATAAGTGGGTTTTTGAAAGTTGCTACAATAGTAGTTACATTTACACATGTAAATCATTTTGAAAATTATCCTCTTAATCTTTTATGGCAATGTATCTGTAAATTACAACTTGAGTTTAAGTTGACATACGGAATTTTAAGACTTTTAGACATAGATCTGTTTTCTATGTCAAAAACATTTAAAACAACGTCTAAAGTAGGGCCAGATTTACTAAGGCTTTTCTCACATGACGAGGTCAATATTCAAAGCGCTTTCAGCACTATTTCTCCACATAGGAATAACTTATGCGGTTAAGTACTGGCTACTAAATATGCACCTACATTCAGCGGCTGCTGCTTATCCACATAAGTCACTTATACAGGTAAAAAATTAGTCGTATAAGCTGTGGGCGGATTGGAGTGGAGTGAGATAGCCACTTAACTTATTAGGCCAACTAGTGATAGCAGGTCTAAACTTAGCCGGTTATAGTTTATATGGCTAAGCGTGAATATATACGCATATATTCAGCGACATGGCCATGCTGCTGAATGTACCTTGTAATTTCACCAGGTACAAGCTTAGATTGTAAGCCCTCTGGGGATAGGGAAATACCTACAGTACCTGAATGTAAACCGATGTGATATCTCAGATATCTCAGATCGAATGTCGGTATATAAATAAATAAATAAATATTTATAAATAAATAACTGGCCAAATTACTTAAATGGTCAGCTTTGAATATTGACTTCCATACGTCTATGGAAAAATACTTCATAATGATGCCTGCAATTTGAATGTGTTGTGAGCTAATTTTATGCCATAATAAAACTCTCATGGATCAAGATGAGCTTGAAAAGATCTTGTTATTTGATGAGCTGAGTTGTTAATTCTGAGATTTATTTATTTCAGAAATTCTGTGTGCTATATTCCTCCACAGGATTTAAAACTTACAGGCACCCCCTCCTCAGAAATTATCGGAGGCTGTGGAGAGATCCTGCTCTACCCCTCCAGGAATCATCAGAGGATGTTGTGTGTGTGTGTGTGTGGGTGTGTGTGTGTGCGTGTGCAAGGAGATTCTCCTCTCCCCTGCCAGAAAACTTTGGAGGGTACAGAGAGAAGCCCCCCTTCACCCCCTTAAAAATTGTTGGAGGGTACAGGATCTTTGCCCAGATCTTTCCCTCTCCTCTCACCTTCAGATGAAAGTCAGACCTGCCACCATTTTCCTCTTCTTCTAGGCCCCTGCAAGAACTTAAGCTAAACTCAGCAAGGAGCCTGTGTACTGAACTGGCATGTACACGCTCATTCAGGCCGATGCAATATAGTGTGCGTAGGCTAGCGCATCGGGTAACACTCTATTGGACATGTGTCTTGAACGCGCTAAAATAACCCCGTTGCAATACAGGGATCAGCGCGTCCAAAACGCATGTCCAATTGAGTACATAGCTAATAGCGTTCGTCACATGCAAATTCTATGTAGATGAGGCTATTAGCTATTACCCCGCAATGCCAAAAATTGCCACGTGCTCGGCGTCTGCTCAAAGGCTAACCGAAAAAAAACAAAAAATCCTGCTTTCTGTGATTCCTCCAATTAGTATCATTGAGATAATAAGTAGGAGGAAACTCAGAAAGCAGAATCATGCTGCGCTCAAGGGCTCAACAGAAAAAAACAAATCTTGCTTTTTGTAGTTCCTCATTGGGGGAACCACAGAAAGCAGCATCCCCAAAGTCTGGCCCAATTGGAACCCCTGCCGGCAGTAAGTGAAGGAGTGAATAAATCAATATAAATCAATAATAAGTGTCGGGCACTTAATATTAATTTATTCACTCCTCCACTTACTGCTGATTGGTCTATTCACTGTCACATGTCAGTGAAAGGACCAATCCCCTTTCAGAAGGCTGTCCTGAAAGGGGATTTGTTCTTTCATTGTCACTTGTCAGTGAAAAGGAAAAATCGGGAACAGCCCTGTCGGGAGTAGGAAGGGTGCTCTGGCCAGGCTGCAGTGGGCGCTCAGCCACTTCTCCTGGGCACCTGATGCAGAGCACTAGGGACACACCAATTACCCATTGCGTGTTCCTCTTAGTGCGGCAGCTCATTTGCCTACTGCATCGAGCACCCAAGAGAGGTGGATGTGCGTGTGTTCAAAAAACGTGCGCCCAGTTTGGACACCTGTTTTTTACGTGATGATATTGCATCGACCTGATAGACCTATTCATAGCCCTGTCCCCTGCTTCCATGGAAAGCCATGCAAGGGGCAGTGCACCGCAGATTCTGTGAGCACATGCACTGGTTCACAACCAGTGCTAAGTTTAGCTTAAGTTCTTGCAGGAGCCTGGAAGAAAAGAAAAGTGGTGGCAGGCCCAGATGGTAGTGGCAATGCTCCAGGGCCTATCAAAATGTGGTACTGGAAGCAGTTGACTGCATTACCTATACCTAAATACAGGCCAGGCCTAGTGGTTAGAGCAGCAGACTAAGAACCAGGAAGGCTAGGCTTCAAATCCTCTGTGGCTCCTTGCGACCTTCAGCAAATTTCATCCTCCATTGCAGCGGTAATCACATGAAGGCCACAGGGTTTTCAGCATATTCCTAATGAATGCATGGAACAGATTTGCATACAAATCTATCTCATGCATGTTCATTAGGGACATCCTGAAAATTTGCACCGTTTGTGGCCCTTGGGGACTAGAAGTGCCAAATAGCACTGCTCTGTTGTCTTAAGTTCAAACTTAAGGCCCTTATTTACTAAGCATATTTCCCATAGACACAAAATGGAAAAATATCTTTAGCAACTAAACCCCTTAGATTGTAAGCCCTCTAGGGTGAAGGAAATACATACTGTACCCAAATGTAGCTCACTTTGAGCTATCAATGAAAAGTCATGAGTTAAATGGTAATAAACAAACAGCTGCTGATACACGTAAGGTAGATAAAATCAGAAGAAAGTGTCCCCAGGCCAGTTATGTATCAAATCCACAGAGTGCTTTTCACAAATGTTTTATATTACAAAACAAAAGGGGTTTCTTTTTATTTTGTTTGGGTGGGGGGGGGGGGGTCTTAATTTTTATTTTGTGTTTAAAAAAAGGCAGTAGCAACCAGCATAGGGTGCCCATCTCCTACTGTAAATATCATGGTTCTCAAAAGTGGCTGGACCTTCTCACAGGACCAGGGAGGTCCTGTGAGAAGGTCCAGCTTACCTGTAATCGTAGGAGTCTTCACAGGGCAGAAGTGACCCCCACCAGATGCTTCTGCCCCGCTGGTGCTCTATTCAAAATGGAGTAGGCTGGCGCCATTTTGTTTTACGGGGGTGCCTTTGTTGTAGGGGGGATAAAGATACATTTCTGTACAACAAAATGGATCGAGTCTCATGGCCTGCTGGCACCATTTTGAATAGAGCACCACACCGGCAGGGCAGAGCATCTGGGCATAGCTCTGACGAGTTCAAGATGAGCTGGAGGGAAAAAGGCCCAGTGGGACTTTTGTTATTTTTCAGAATCATAATTTTTACAAAGCGGGAGGGAAGGCCCCGGGAGCTGGCTGCTACTGCTTCTTCTTCTTCTTCTTTTTTTTTTTAATGAAATGAAAAGAATATGATGATATTTCATTTGTGTTTCTGTCAATTTAATTTTCAAAAACCAAATAAAATAAAAGCACATCCCTTAAAAAAAAAACCAGAACAATTATCGTGCTGCCACCCACAAATGCTGTACTGCATCAGTGTGCTTTTTGAGAAAGAAACCCAAACCACATTCACTGCGAAAAGAACTAATGCCAAGCTGAGGGACGCGCTGATGTCTGAAATAATGTAGGGTCCACTCTGATAACAGAGCAGAGGGCAATGTATCAAAAACAGCTATTAGCACTGTGCCACAAGTAAAATATCTGCATGATTCATACCTCAACCAGGGGAGGACGTAACAAACCGAAGACACAGTCGTTCTTGCAACCAAGACTTCGGTGGCATTTTTAGACTTTGTTGGTGGGGATTCTTTCTACTAGCCTTTATGAAAAGAAATATAAGCAATACTCTCTTACAACAAAGTCACAGGCTGGTAGTGAGTGTTCCTGCCTTTATTTTTAAACCTGATATATTAAACCTCACTATGCCAGGGAGCAATTCAGGGTCTGGCAAGTGAAGATCGAATTTAATCCAGGAATAAAAGCGCAGGGGATAGAAAAGTTTCAGCGATGCCAGTGAGTGCTCTCTTACCCTGCTATGACAGGACTAAATTAGCAGTGCCCAGATACACAAGGGTCCTACTATCTCTGTATTACAGCATGCGGACCATTAGCTTAAAATGGAGGCTGATGGGTAATTTGTGATTTGGATTGGCCAATCTCGGAGACAGAATGCTGGGCTGGAAGAGCATTTGGCCTGACTCCACATGGCACATCTTATGAATAATATGACCTGTTTGTACTTCAGAGAAACAGCCTGGCTTTAGTTAAAACAACACCACTTTCAGGTCGGATATTAGCCTGGCTCAGCTTAGGAATATGAAATTTACTATGTAAGGCTGAATGATGGATTGGGTAGAAATCTGTTAGGATAAGGGCACGACTCTGAGAGAGGAGCAAACTCAGTCAAGGCTTCTACCTTCGTGGCATTATTCATGCTGATGCCTACAGTAGAATAGGTGAAGGAGGCACAAAGCTGGGCAGCATAACTCCAGTCCTGCAGAGCCACAAATGGGTGCAGGGCTGCCTAGGCCTTACTAGTCTTTCAAAGGGAGAATTTTCCAGCAATGGGAGGTTCAGGAAGTGGTCCAGATGAAGTGAGTGGCAGGAGAGTCTATCCCGCAAAGGCTGGGTCAGTGAGCTACAGGGTATAAAATGTGACTCCATGTGGGAGGAGTTCTCAGTCTGGCATGGAGTGAGAAAGGTCTCACAAGGAGCTTATGGATAGGCAGTCAAGGGACTGTGCTCTGCCTCGGGCTTTCAGGTGTCACTGGACAGGGGAGTTCTCTCTCTTTAGTAAGAGTGAAAGGCTATCCAGGTAGATTCGGACACCTTTACTACACGGAAAGGATTGGACTGGGGTAGTTTGCGAGCAGTGAGTGAATAAAGGAGATGGAGTTTTCTGATTTTTCATCTAGGCCTTGAGGAAGACAGGCACCCTAGAGGAAGTTTGAAGGGAAGATCCTTTCTCTCTAAGATGACTCTCAAGCAGTATGAGAAGATTGTGAGTAATAACTTTTTGGATGGTGCCTACTATGATTTTTCCTGAACGGTTCTGTTGAAGTTTTCAGTTTTTGCTAAAATGTATTGGACTTATGGAGGTCAGTATTCAAAATGACTATTTATAAATCCAATGCGGGAGTGAAGTGCTAAAAATTACAACCTATTTGAACCCTTCAGATATATATTTCTTAAAGAATGCTGACTTGAAAACTACTTTGAAAAATAATGCTTTACATTAAGGGCCTTCATAATTTATAGGCTAAGTTAATTGAAGACATGACTAGAGCAAAAAAACAGCTCTTAGAAATGCTCTAGTTATAAAATCATACGTCCTTGTCTCTTATCCCTTTTTGCTTTCCAAAGTTACCTTAAGATAAGTTGGAACTGTTCCATTTTGCATTAAAAAAATAAAATGCAAAAAAGGGATAAGAGACAAACAAGGACGTATGCTTATAACTGGAGCTTTTCTAAGAGCTGTTTTGTTGCTTTAGCCATGTCTGCAATTAAGTTAGCCCATAAATTATGAAGGTCCTTAAATTTAAAGCATTTTTTCAAAGTAGTGTTACATTCAGCGTTCTCTTAGAAATATATATCTGAGGAGTTCAAATAGGTCAATATTCAAAGCCATTTAGACAGATAACTCATAAGTTATCAATTTGAATGGCAAGGTTTTGAAAACTGAGCCATTTATTCAGCTAGGGGGCAATATTCAGCTGCTGAGCGGCTCAGCTAGTTAGCCAGAGAAACTTATCCAGCTATTTAGCAGGGTATATTCAGTGGTGCAGTCGCACCACTGAATATATTCAGCTATCTTAAAGTTAGCCAGATAATACTGAGCTGGATTCAAGTAGTGGTTGGGGGCTGGACATAGGTACTGGCTGGGGGCTGGACACAGGTACTCAAAGAAAGGTCAAGGGCAAGGCCTGGGAAAGAGACAAGGGTCTGAACTGGACTGGATAGGGCAAGGACCGGCTGGACAAGGTCAGGACTGAATAAGGATAGGACTAGATAGGCAAGAGGAAACAAGAAAGCTCAACAGGTCACGGAACTGGGCAAGGTAATCCTAGTAAGCCTGGAGGCCACAAGGCAGTATAGATAGGCCCAGATGTACTGAGCAAAGCAGGAGAGCCTAGACCACAGAACAAGGCAAGGAAGCCTGACAAACTATAGAGCAAGACAGGAGGCAAGACAAGGCAAAAGAGGAGGCCTGGGTAGGCCACAAGGCAAGGTATATCAAGACAAGGCTGGCCAGGTCAAAGAGCTGAGGTGACTCTATGAAGAGGCAAGGAGGGTCTAGACAAGCTGGGTTAAGTAGTGCTAGGACTGAGGCATCATGTGATCAGTAAGGAGGTAACTTATGTAGCTGGGAGCAGTGCTTGCTGAGGACCCCTGGTGGAGGGAAGGCTGCTCAGCAGGTGGAACCATAACATCCACTCTGTTGCAGATCTGCAAATAGACACACTTTACCTTCTATCACTTCTGCAATGATGCTCACAAAGATATTGAACAGAACCAGTGCCAAAACCGATCCCTGTGGCACTCCACTTAACCCCAGTCTCTCTTCAGAATAGGCTCTATTTACCATTACATGCTGTCTTCTGTTAGTCAACAAGTTTGTAATCCACTCCACCATAATAGTGCCCATTCCCAAATGTCTCATTTTATTCACAGAAGTATGATGGAAAATAAAGAATGGAAGTCCCATGCAGTACCCTACCTACTACAAAAGCAAGAAACTTCACTGTTTTTTTTTCTTTACCCCTTCTAGCCTACTGCCAAGCACTCTCTGTACTTGCTTCATTCTATCTTTTCACCTCTGCACATTTCAAGGAAAGTCACATAGAAGAAGATGCTGCTGCTGCTTGGATTTCTTTTCAAACACTTTTAATATCATCAACCTACCATGCACAATGATTTCTTCAGGATCTTGAAATCTGACTCGCTTTTCAGCTTGTTTATCCTGGTTCCCAACACTGCTCCCAGGTGGCTTTTTCCTTAGTATTGAAGGAGGATGTGCCTAAAATACGTCAGTATATGAGTTTACATTCCTAAGTAACAGATAATTCACCAGTCATTTAAAACAAAATTAATGATTAGGCTTTCCCTTTTCCATTCAATTTTTAAATACGATTTCTGAGGAGGTATTAATCTTTAAATGTATGCAACCTTTCCTTCACTGGTACATAAAATGATGAGAGGGTTCCATTATGTAATGAGGGTCCCATTCCCGAATTTATATAGTGGGTAAAAATTTAATGGGCCATGCAGATGGAGAAGTGGATCCTCATGGAGACAGCAAGAGTAGCTTCACCTATCTGACTGGAAAGGGAGAAATCCCAGTATTCTCCTCTCCATGAACTCTGGCTCAGTACCTACCCCTTAGTGCTGGCACTGGAAACACGAACACATCAATGAGAGTCACCCAGGCTTCAAACAAATTCAGACTCTTAACTTTATTTCTGGTTCCTAAAGCCAGTCACTATTTACAAGATTAGGATGTGGAAGGCAGATAATCACTGAATACTCAGAATTCATGGGATGCTACAGTCAGGCCAATATCCTTCCACAGTTACAACACGTACTCCCAGGATGAGAGTAACCATCCAATCCCTTTCATGGGAAATAAAACCGACCACCCATACTCAGTATATCACTTTACAGGAATATAGGGGTAGATTTTTAAAGAAGCATGTGGGCCTACATGTGCGTGTGCTACCTGGCGCGCACACATGGATGCCTGATTTTATAACATGCGCATGTTATAAAATCAGGGGGTGACAGATGCAAGGGGTGCACTATTGTGCACCCTGCATGTGCCGACGCCCACAGCCTCCACCCGTTCCCCCTAATCTAACCTTCCCACCCCTTCCCCTAACCTATCCCCCCATAGCCCTATCCTAACCCCCCCGACTTTTGTTTTACCTTCTGCACCTGCCTGCGCCGGCAGCCTGCCAGCACGCAATCCCCCATCACAGCGGCAAATGGATTTACGCGCGTAGAGCTTTTAAAATCCGGCCCATAATGTTTACATTCCCCACCATACAATATCCTATTTTTCCCATTGGGCATCTATTTCCACACATCCTATCCCTTATCCCTTCCAATCACGGGACAGGTACTTTAGTCTATGTAATTCATATCAAAATTTAAATCCTCAGAGGACATGAAATTCAACCCGGGATCTACTCATAACTTCTTGGTCACCAGTCTCTCCACTCAGATTCTGCACATCTCCCTTCTGACAGCATATAGGTTTCCCTGGCATCCTCCATGTAATGGACACTCTTTCGAGCACTCTTCATCTTGGAATACTCCATATTCTTTTCTCCTCACCATTTTTCTCTAAGGGAGGAATGCCCTCTTTTCCACCCCTGGTTTTTGGTCAATTTTCTCAAACGAAGGAAAGGCAAGGGAGCTGGAGTCCCGAGTCCACCAACCCGCAGGCTGGCTACTCTAGGCCATTACATCTTGGAGGTCCCCTCCTCTACTAGTTCCATCCTAGAAAGGGCAGAAACCCTCCAGATCCTCCCACATTTATACCTCCCACTAAACCTGTCTCCACCAATCCCCAAACCCCACATTCTTAAGGGAATATACACCTCACTCAGACCCCACAGTATTAACACATCATCTTTCATCACATTGCTAAAGTCTTCCAAAGGCCACCCAGTGGTCATTTAGTGGTATAACATATTCAAACAATTAAGACTGTGTGTAGAGTACATGAAAACCCTGGGGTTTCCTCCAACCAAAATATCTTGTAATACTAGAACGGAAAAGTGAGCACATTTATATTTTAAAGGTTCTTCTACCCTGTGACCCCTGGACAGAGTTTCTGCCTCAGTAGACCCCTGAAGCAAAGGTGTTTTTGACAAATAATTACCTTTTTCCAGGATCCACTGAGGCAGGAACTCTGTCCAGTTTCAGTCCAAATTTTTGTATAGAATTTTTTTTTTGTTTGTTTTCCCACACAGGGCACATAGAAGACAGGTCAATGATTATGAAATACCAAGCAAAGAAACTATTTGTTTTGGCCAGGGGCTATCTCATGAGTGAAGACTACTTTTATTTGAAATTATGTAAATCAGGTATAAAAGATGGGACTTGAGGGGGTGCAGGAAAAACATGGTTTTATGTTCTGATCTTTTCTTTCCAGTGTATAATAAAAGGTGCTTTTTATTCTATAGATTGTAAAAATATGGGAGATAAAATATAGAACAATCACAAAAGGTGCACAGTTTATGAAGTAAAAAAACAGGGAGTAACAGAGCAAGGAAATGGGCAAGTTTGATATTTGTGGAATCCAAATGGAAGTTTTGTTCATTTTAATGTTTTTTTTTTTTTACTTTTTAATAGTGCCCTAGGGTTTACCACAGAAGTTACAATGAGCGAATACCTTGACATTACTGCAGTCCACCCAACTACTATAGGCTTTATAAAGAAATCAGCCTGCATTCCTCTCAGCAACGAGCACCAAAATAGAGGAAAGAAAACTGAGTGATGAACACAAAGACATACTTTGCTAATTAAAAAACACAACAACCTAGAACCAGATTAATCATAGACACAACATGGGCAGAGCCCTCCATAACCCCAGCCCCAGAATTGACATGAAAATGAAGAATGGAAAATCTTTATATAGGGACAGAATTGCTTCAGATATTTGAAAAGCATTTGCTGAAATGAAACAGGTCAATGATACTAGCGTTAGATATAATCTTAGTATGCTGTGTGTAGCTGCCGTACATTATTAACCCATTACGTCCCGTGTCCTATTTAGAGGATAGATTCTTAAAAAATTTGGGACATAACGGGTTAAAGAACTGCTTGGAATGCATTGGACATTGTTAATGATAGATGTAGAAATTTGTATGTACACCACATTGATGTTTTATTATGATTTTGTAATTAATCAAGAATTAAACTAAACTACAAATAAAAATCAAGGGACCAAGTCATACTATGGGCGTGGCCAATGCACAATAATAGTCTGCACATATTGGGCTAGATTTAAGTTTCTTGGGGCAAAAGATCACAGCAAAAGACCTGCAGTTCAGATTGCTTGCACAATTATGTAATAGTACATCTGTTGCCCAGCATTTTAATTTCCAGCTTCTTTGGGTTTCACTGATGGTTTATCATTGAATTCTATGTGCCTTAAAAATTCAGCATTTGCTCAGTTTTAAAAATAGCGCTAGGGGTCAAGATGGCAGCTTGCTTTCTTTTACTGTAGTGGACTAAATCTGTATCTTGTGTCTTTTTATAAATATTTCATTATGGTGAAAAAGGGGGAACATTAGAGTGTACCCTTCCTTGGATGGTCTCCAGACTGTGACTGAGGTGGGTCCAATAGCTTTCTTTGTTCTAGCTACTGTGGTAGGGCCAGAGGTGGCTCAGTCAGACAGCGATGTCTTGATAGTGCCCCTGCTTTTGGTTGAGGTTTCATTCAGCCCCAAAGCTTGCACTTCCCCAGTACTGCTTAGTGGAGAATTTGGGTGTTGTTCTGCTCTGGGACAAACTCTGCCATTGGTGCTTTCAGGGATGTTTTGTCCACATTTTATCTGGCTATGTGTTTGTTGCCACAAGAGAAAATCCTGAAGAATTGAAGAAAGGTCTATGAGCACTGAGAGATTAGCTGGAGTTACTTCAGAGCCCTATAAAGAAGCCAGAGGACAAATATTGTGGGATCAAGGAGACTTACAGGTTGGAATTTTTTGCAGAGTCTGGAAGCACTGCGGGTGGGCCTGTGAACCATTTTATGGATTCAGCAGATAGACTATCTGCTGTGAGTCTGTGAGTGGAAGAGTGTACTAGAGAGAGATTATCCCTGTAATTAGACTTAAAATTATTTGGAAGGCAATTTTATTGTTGGAGAGGACTATAGTTGAGCAGCTACTCATGCCATAATCTATCTCTAAATCTTTTTCATTCTTGGAAACCAAAATTCAAGTTCAAGCATAGATCCTGAAGACACATACTATTGAGTATTTCAGCCCTTGGTGGGTAGGTTCCTCTGTGCAAGAGGTTAATAAAAGGATAATAAATGACAATACAGGTCTTCAATGGAAGATTGAAAATCAGGAACATATGCTAAAGCTAACAATTTAAAATTTAGAAACTTTTCCAAAGTTAAGATATTTCACCTCAAAATCTTTGTAAGTGGTACTTAATTGAGGTTTTGAAGGTGCAGAACAAGGCCATGCTTTTTGCCTTTCAAAGAAAGGCTCTTTGGATCACGTGCAGTCTCTGCTTGAAGATTATTTGCAAGTCGGACCAAATCTTACACATGATCTTGAGCAGATGGATGATAAATGTAAGATCTGTGGACCCTTGCTGCTGTGGCAAGATTGGCTCAACCTATGGGGAAGACCCCGTAAGTTCCCACCGACAGGTGGCGGAGCTATGCAGGGAAGATACAGGCTAGGAACTTCACCAATATTAACCCCTTTCCCTTTGGATTGAGCCCTTGTGTTCTGGGGGCAGGCAGCTCTTAGGTGAGAGTCTCTATGGCCATAGTTTTGACAAAAAAAAACTTGTTTTGAAAAACGGTATATAAATACTTTTAAATAAATACTTTTACATAAATAAATAAATAAATAAATATAGTAGGGATGTGAATCGTTTTCCCGAATTAGGCAATGTCAACGAAATTGCCTAATTCGGAATGGTTTGGGAGAACCGAAAAATGATTGACTTTTTTCTGAAATTTCAGAAAAAAATTCTTTTTTGAGTTAGTGTGTGCTAACTCCCATTAGTGTGTGCTAACTCTGCCAGGTTAGCGTGCACTAACCCGAAAATCGGGGCCCCTGAAAAAAAAACAAACCCGAATCGTGGGAAAAATGAAATTCCCACAAGGGGGGGGGGGGCCCGAAACAAAGCCCAACACAAAAGTTTTACCCGAAGTACATCTCTAGGCTATAGCATAGGCATCAATCCAGGGCCAGACTAGAGTCAAAGGCAGGTGGCAGGTGAGAATGGTCAATGTCCAGGCATGGGTCAGAGACAGGCAGCAAGTAAGAATGGTCAAGGTCCAGGCAAGGGTCAAATCCAGGAGTCAGTTCGAGGAGAAGTGAGGAGACAAGACCAGCGGGACTGAGGAGGCGAGGCAAGGCTGGGAAGTCAGGAACCAGGAAGAAAGCATCAACACGCACTACATAGCCAGTGTAGGAAACCTGTTGCTGAGGCACAGGAGCACAGTCTGTGGAGCCCTTATATAGTAAAGGCTGAATGATGTCATCAAGGGGCCCTGGGGAGGCTTCCCCGCTGAGGGCCCTTTCAAGGGAGGAGTTGGGCATGTGCGTGCATATGGATAACTGGAGCAGGAGCAGGTTGGCAGAGTGAGGGGCGCTGCTCGGCGCCGCTGGGAAGTCGGTGGCGTCCTCACTACAGGACAGCGTTGGCGGCGTCCTGAGCTGTGCCGGGTGGCGTTGGGGTGAGTACCGTGGCTCACGGGACCTTCCTGCGAGCTGCGTTCCTAACAATTTAAATTATGAGCAAAACTTGGCTGCTTGTTTCTTTTTGCCTGAAACATATAGAAACTGGGTCTTCAGAATCTCTTTGAAATAAGGAATCTTTATTTTTGGGTCAAAAAGTTTTTGTATTTCCTGATGTGTCTGGATCTAAGGCTAGGAGGAGGAAATGTATAACTATGCACCACGATGTAATTTGGTTGGGTGTAATTTATATCTATCTGTCAAGATGTAATTTTCCCCTAGGTATCCTTGTAAATATTTGATCAAGTAGCAGGGAAATTTATGTTTTATGATCCTCCGCAACTTGTTACCTTTTTGAAAAATAAACCACAGTTAAGGCTAAGAGTCCAGTGGAAGGCACCTCCACTCCCATTTAGTGGGAAATAAATGCTTGGGGTTTATAGCTGTCTAAATTTATATCCACCATAAGGTGAGCAGTCCATTTTAGCAAACCTCCCCTTTTATATTATTTTCCTTTCATAACTTTTTTTTAGATTGAACCACCCCCTTTGCATTATTAGTGAGCTTTGTCATTGCAGAATTATTTTTTTAACTTTCTTCTTTTCTTAGTATTTGAGGTTTATAAGAATCGTCCAAAAGAAAAACCGGTGTACAGTACATTAAGCATGTTTGTGCCTGCATACTTTCCGTTCTATTTCCCTTTGAAAACTGGCTGTAAGGTCCATGGGCACAAAAGTGCCTACATGCTTTGCAAAAATGCAAGCTACTGAAAATTGCTTTCTTTTTTTTCAAATCAGTACTCTCTGGGGAGGCCGTGCCTGCATATTTTATTCATGCTCGCTACATCCTCTTTTCAATCACATCTCTTGCTGATGTAATTTTCAGTTGTGCATTTTTGCTTGGTATTAAAAAAGAAAAAGAAATTGGGATTTATTGATGAATAATTCCAATAACAATGAAAGGGCAACTCTGATTTCTGATTCAATGGGTGTAAAATCAAGGATGGTGTGGAATTAAAACTTAGGGGGGGGGGGGGATTTTCAAAGCTATTTTATTGACTTGTTAAAAATTGTCCAGAGTTTGTGTGAATGAATAACCCAATTCATGTATACTTTTAAGCGCACGAAAGATAGGTGCTCCGGGAAGTGGCTTTGTGGCAGAGTTGGGATTTATATGTATAGTTTTAATTTTAAGAAGCATATCTGTGTAAATTAACATGCACAAGTTGCGACCTGCAAAGAGTAGGGATAACTTTTTGTGGGTCATTTTGTGCACATTATTTCAGATAATTTACAAAGCAGACTTATGCACATACGTTCACTTTGAACATTGGCGTAACGTATGCTTTTTCAAAATGCATTAAGTTACACGGGCTGTTATAAAATTACCTTCCCTCTGGGTAAAGTTTGTTACTGAAAGATAAAAATCAATCATCTGATGCTGTCAGTTCCATACCTTCTTTCCTGCATACATTGGCGGGAGTGAGGGATCTTCCACATGCTATTACATGGTGACAGGAGAGCTTCAAAGGTCCTGCAGCAATGTACAGTTTGATGCCCCTGGGGAAGATCAGAAAATTTAAGATCTCAATGCTCTGAAGTAGAATCCTTTCCATCTGAGGAATAAAGCATGAATGCCATATAGGTACATCTTTTTTTTTGTTTTTTTAAATATATGCTATTTCATGCTTATATATATGTTATTAAAGAAAAAATTATGGTTCCCATTAGGGATCTGCATTTGTTTGAAATAAATGGGTAATCCAAAACAAAACAGGTCTTTTCAGTTTGTTTTGTTCAAATTGAAATTAATGGACAGGGGCTATGAAAATAATGGAAACTTTCGTTTGCATTTATATTTAGATCCTTTAAAGTCTATGAAGTCTACGGAGCAAGCAAAACTATAGTTTTTTTTTTAAATTCTTATTTGTATTTTCACTGAAGACAAACCAGATAGAACAGAACTGGGATGGGAAGAGGCAAGAAAGGAGAAGAAGCTATCAACTAGCCTATCTCAGCTGGCAGCTGCATGGATTGACAATGACCATCTTTTTTTTAAACTGATACTGAAAGCCCCGGGATGCACGTAAGTCCCGGGGCTTGCAAAAAGGGGCGGTTGGGGGCGTGGCCAAGGGGCGTGGTGTTGGCTTGGGGGCGTGTTCGAGGTGTGGGGGCGGTCCGTGGGCGTGGCCGAGTGCCCTGACACAGCGGCCTGTGTTGGGGCCTGCTGCGGCAGCAGACAGCCGGCAGGCGTAACTTCGTGGATAAAGGTTAGAAGGGGGATTTATGAAGGGCTTGGGGGTGGGTAAGATAAGGGAAGGGAGGGGAAGGTGGGGGGAGGTGGAGGGAATGGGCAGCGCGCGCAGGGCTTGGCGCACGCAATTTGCACAAATGTGCACCCCCTTGCGCGCGCCGACCCCGGATTTTATAAGATACGCGCGTATCTTATAAAATCCGGCGTACTTTTGTTTGTGCCTGGTGTGTGTGTATGTATTTGTATATATGAGAGGGTTTTGTGTGTGTATATGTGTGTATATATATATATATATATAGCGGTGTTTAAAAAAGGATTGGATAAGTTCTTGGAGGAGAAGTCCATTACCTGCTATTAAGTTCACTTAGGGGTAGATTTTCAGACGAGCGCGAACAGCCTACTTTTGTTTGCGCTCCAGGCGCAAACAAAAGTACGCTGGATTTTAGTAGATACGCGCGTAGTCGCGCGTATCGGCTAAAATCCTGGATCGGCGCGCGCAAGGCTATCGATTTCGTATAGCCTGCGCGCGCCGAGCCGCGCAGCCTACCCCCGTTCCCTCCTAGGCCGCTCCGAAATCGGAGCGGCCTAGGAGGGAACTTTCCTTTGCCCTCCCCTCACCTTCCCCTCCCTTCCCCTACCTAACCCACCCGCCCGGCCCTGTCTAAACCCCCCATCCTACCTTTGTCGGGGGATTTACGCCTCCCGGAGGGAGGCGTAAATCCCCGCGCGCGAGCGGGACTCCTGCGCGCCGGGCCGCGACCTGGGGGCGGGTACGGAGGGCGCGGCCACGCCCCCGGGCCGTAGCCACGCCCCATACCCGCCCCCAAAACGCTGCCGACACGCCCCCGAAACGCCGCGCCGACCGGGCCCGCCCCCCCGACACGCCCCCGACACGCCCCCCTCCGAGAACCCCGGGACTTACGCGAGTCCCGGGGCTCTGCGCGCGCCGGGAGGCCTATGTAAAATAGGCTTCCCGGCGCGCAGGGCCCTGCTCGCGTAAATCCGCCCGGTTTTGGGCGGATTTACGCGAGCAGGGCTCTGAAAATCCGCCCCTTAGAGAATAGCCACTGCCATTAGCAATGGTAACATGGAATAGACTTAGTTTTTGGGTACTTGCCAGGTTCTTGTGGCCTGGTTTGGCCTCTGTTGGAAACAGGATGCTGGGCTTGATGGACCCTTGGTCTGACCCAGCATGGCATCTTCTTATGTTCTTATGTTCTTATATGTTTGTCTATGAGGGATAGTGCCTTTGCACGTGTGTGCGAGTACTTATATACATGTGTGTGAGAGAGATTAATGTTTGTGCACCCTCCTCCAATCTACGACAATCTCAGAAGGACTGGAAATCTAAAGTTCCCAGGTATGGAGAATGAGAGATTTTTTTTTATCCTTGTTAGTTTTAATTACTGGATGTGATATATCTGCTGTTTTGAAATATTTTATTAGTGTTTGGTAATATTTTAAACATTTTTATACGTGTTTTTAATCATTTGAATTTATCAGCAGATTTGACATTCTTTTTATTGGTATGTTTAATGTTTTATATTTCTTGATTATGTTTGCATTGCTTACAGAGTTTGGCTTCTTGTGATTTCCAGTTCAATTTTTGTCTGCATGCTTCAGTTTATATTTTATGATCTCTTTATTCTGTATTTGGTGAGAGTCTATCTGTGTTCTGCTTTTGTGACTGAGGCTTCAGCATGTAGTTTCTGTGTAGGGATTTACATCAACCTGGCTTTAATCTGATTTCCTAATAGGAGGTGTATTGGTGTTTAGGGCTTGATATAATATTTGCAGTATGGCTTTTTCAAAGGTTGAATGCTGGCTGGCAATTGTGATATGGAAGGCTTACTATATTGTGATATGGAAGGCTTACTATATTAGAATATTCCTGGCTTTCTGTGGGCCAAGTCCACACCCAGGGGTAGATTTTATAAAACTACGTGCGCGCGTACTTTTGTTCGCACACCAGGCGCAAACAAAAGCACGCCGGATTTCAATAGATACGTGCGAAGCCACGTGTATCAGTTAAAATCCGGGGTCGGCGCACTGAGCCGCGCAACCTGCCTCTGTTCCTTCCACCCCCCCCGCACCCTCTCCTCCCTTCCCCTACTTAACCTACTCCCCCAGCCCTATCTAAACCGTCCCCTACCTTTGTTGGAGGCCATGGCCATGACCCCGGAACGCCCCCCATGATGCGCCAGCCGCGACAAGCCTGACATGCCCCCGATGACACACCGCCATGACCCCCCCCCCAGGAAAGCCCCAGGACTTACGCATGTCCCGGGGCTTTGCGCGCGCCGGCAGCCTATGCAAGATAGGCTGAGCGCACGCAGGGGGGGGGGGGGGGGGTTTGGGATAGGTTTTCGGGGGTTACGCGCGTAACCCTTTGAAAATCTACCCCCCCAGTGCACTTTACCATAGGCCTAATACCATATGGGATCCAGTAAACCGCCTTGATTACTATCAGAAAGGTAGTTTATTAAGTCTATTAAACTATTATTATTGAAAGTGTGTTTTTTTTTTTTTGCAGTGTATGCCTATATAATATATATGTTGTTGTAAATTATTATTTTACTCCAGAAGATTGTACTTTGAATGCCTATTTCCTATATGCAATCTGCCTTTTTAGGTTAGGGAAATTAATAAATTTTAAAATGGAAAAGAATGCATACATTTTAATTCTGTGGAGAGGGGAGGGAAGGGAGAGTGAGAGGCTGTAAGGTTTGTCTAGGGCACCTAATACCCTTCAGCCCTAAGAGAGAGTGTGTCACACACACTGACTCACCAACCTCTCACACTCCCAGGGGGCAAATCCTGGAGAAGGGTGGAGGCAGGCATTACCTGCTATTAATTAAGTTGACTTAGAAAATAGCCACCGCTATTACTAGCAACAGTAACATAGAATAGACTTAGTTTTTGGGTACTTGCCAGGTTCTTATGGCCTGGATTGGCCACTGTTGGAAACAGGATGCTGGGCTTGATGGACCCTTGCTCTGACCCAGTATGGCATGTTCTTATGTTCTTAGGGAATGGAGTCCTATTTCTAGACCCAGGAGGTAGGGTGGCTAAAGGCCCCATGAAACAATTCTCTAGTGCCCCCTAGTGCAACGAAGACTGAGAACAAAATATAACAGGCCCAAAAACTGAGTGGTTAGAGCAGTGGGCTGCAAACAAGGGAAGCCAGGGTTCAAATCCTACTGTCATTCCTTGTGACCTTGGGCAAGTCACTTCATCCTCCATTGCCTTCCCCCTGCCCTGGCCCTCCGAGATTTTACCTGCACCAGGCCATGGGGGGAGGGGGCACCATTTCATCCTTCGCCTCAGGCAGCAGATTGCCTTCAGCCACCCCTGCCAGCCAGTGTCACTAGTAATCTGTATAAAATTGCAGCATGTATTATTTGTGCCAATAAAGATGAGATGTTCTGGAAGAAATGGGAAAGGCAGGGTTCAAAGAGCAAAGCCTGATCCTTCTGTACAGGGAACTAGTGCCAGCACAAGCAGCACAGATGATACTAGTGATCAGACCAGAAGTCCCACAGACTTTTAATCACCAAGAATCAAGGTCCATTGAGTCCCACATCCTACAAGCATGCAGACCTATAAAAAGATGCTAAAGATCTAGCTGTTTACAATGGCATTTGAAGAGCATTCACAGTGATCAATTATCAATTAAGCTGTGGGAAAGTGGTAGCTTTAACCGAGTGGCATTGAGGTAGTATTGTTCCATCCCAGTCAGGCTTTTTGTTTGTTATGTCTTGTATTGTTTTTAGTGCTCTCGGGATATTCTTTAAATAATTTCAAATAAATAAATACATCCCCAATAGTTGATCAATTTCCTGTATCTCACTCTCAGGGATAAGCACTTGCTTTCCCAAATGTACCTGGCTAATAACTGTTTATGGACTTTTCTTTCAGAAATGTGTTCAACCTTCTTTTAAACCCCACTATGTTAGTTGCCTTAATCACATCCTCTGGCAACAGATTCCATAGAGAGGCAGTAATAAATATTTAAAAATAAATAAATAAATAAACAACTTTTACCATTTTGCCTGGGACTGATCTATAGTTTCCTGGTACACCTCGGAACCCTTTTTAAAAATTGGCATTAGATTGGCCACCCATCAGTCTTTGGTATCTTGACTGTTTTAAATGATAGGTTGTAAATCACCAAAAACATGTCTGCAATTTCATGTTAGGGTTCCTTCAGAACTCTTGAGTAAAAACCATCTGGTCCCAATGATTTGTTATTCTTTAGTCTGTCAGTCTGATTTATTATATTTTCCAGATTCACAGTGATTTTGTTTAGTCCCTCAGTCATCACCATCAAAAAATGTTTCCAACATCCTTCTCAGTAAAGACAAAGGCAAATAATTCATTTAGTTTTTCTGCTATTTCCTTGCTATTTCCTCCTTTTATCCCTCGGTCATCTAGTGGCCCAAATGATTTCTTCACAAGTGTTTAGCTTCAAATATACTTTATAAGTTTTTATTACTTGTTTTTGCCTTAGCGGCATGTTTCTTTTCAAATTCTCCCTTAGCCTGTTTAATTACTTTTTTATGTCTAACTTGCCAGTGCTTATGCTCTTCTCTATTTTCCTCATTTGGGTCTGTTTTCCATTTTTGAATGATGACCTTTTGGCTTTATCTTCTTCTTTTACCTCACATATTATCCATCCTGGCAGTCATTTGGCTTTCCTTTGACCTTTTTAAAGCACAGAATACATTTGTTTAGGCCTCAAGGATGGTCATTTTAAACAATGCCCACACCTCCTGCAAATTTAAGAACATAAGAACATAAGAAAATGCCATACTGGGTCAGACCAAGGGTCCATCAAGCCCAGCATCCTGTTTCCAACAGTGGCCAATCCAGGCCATAAGAACCTGGCAAGTACCCAAAAACTAAGTCTATTCCATGTAACCATTGCTAATGGCAGTGGCTATTCTCTAAGTGAACTTAATAGCAGGTAATGGACTTCTCCTCCAAGAACTTATCCAATCCTTTTTTAAACACAGCTATACTAACTGCACTAACCACATTCTCTGGCAACAAATTCCAGAGTTTAATTGTGCGTTGAGTAAAAAAGAACTTTTCTCCGATTAGTTTTAAATGTGCCCCATGCTAACTTCATGGAGTGCCCCCTAGTCTTTCTACTATCCGCAAGAGTAAATAACCGATTCACATCTACCCGTTCTAGACCTCTCATGATTTTAAACACCTCTATCATATCCCCCCTCAGTCGTCTCTTCTCCAAGCTGAAAAGTCCTAACCTCTTTAGTCTTTCCTCATAGGGGAGTTGTTCCATTCCCCTTATCATTTTGGTAGCCCTTCTCTGTACCTTCTCCATCGCAATTATATCTTTTTTGAGATGCGGCGACCAGAAGTTTTAGCTTTGTGAATTGCTCCTTTTAGTGTTTTGTTTTTCATTTTATCATAGTCTCCCTTTTTATAGTTAAATGCTAATGCAGTAGTTTTCCTTGATGTAAAGAACCCTTAGTTTCCTTACCAGAAGGAATGAATCAATCATTCTGCGGTGTATAGAGATAGAGAGAATAGTGAGTAGAGATTGGGTTTGGGCTCTCCCATGTGAGAGAAGTAGATGGTATGTGCTTGAATCTTTATAAACCCCTGCTACCATCTTAGAGTGTGGATTCTTAGTTCAGTTTTTCCTGAGTTGCCCTGCTGTGGGACAGCCCTGTTTGAACAGTCCCATTTTTGTTTGTTTTTTTGCGGGTGAAGAACTCTGAGGGTGTTTTTCACAGAGACCCGGGTAATGAAGAGGAAACAGAGCAAACAGAGGAAACACTGAACACTGGTTCAGTGTTTCGGAGAAGGAAGATATGTCCATCCTTCCTTTCTGTCATTCGGTTCCCCTAGGAGTTTTTGTCTGTGTCTTTTTTTGAGTGAGAACTCTCGGGCCCAAGGACTCAGATTTTTGCTTGTTCTGAAGAAGAGGTGTCTTTCATTTACTATAGAAAGGACCTGGGGAGAAGCTGTGTCATCACAGAGGAAAGAATTCACATCAATTGCCAGAGAGAAGGAGTTATTAAGGATTCATTCAAGAGTATTTTCAGTACTGATCCAGGAAGAGAGTGGCAGCTTGGTACTGCCACAAGGAGATCTAGGAGAATAGAGGAGACTTCAGAAGAGATATGAGAACTGGGACTTTTCATTCTGTTAAGAATCGGGACTACCATTTTCACCATTACAATATGGGAGGAATATGCTATATATTTGTGAAAATTGGGAGAAGGTTTACATTTTCTTAAAGCTAATTCACTGGAAAGGTGATGGAGCTAAATCATTGAGGAACTGCCTGGTACAAAATCTAAAGGCTTTTACTGGAAGAGTAAGGTCACAAATTTATTAATTTCAATCTGCTAATCAAATGGATTTAACATCAAAGAACTGTAAAGAACCTTTCATCCACCTTATCAACTATCAGTAAAGTTAAGTTGGAAACCACTTTGCTTCCAGCTTGATTATTGCTGCCATAGACTGTTGGAGATTATCAGTGCTGTTTACAAAGGACTTAAGGGCAGTGTAATTGTTGAACAACGCAAAAGGGCCTTGAAGTTAAGCTTCTCTTCACAGGGAGCCCTGGACACTCGGAATTATTGAACACCTCAGATAACTTTGCAAATAGCATTTGAAGATACTGTATGCCCTTGGGTCCATTATCCGGGTTTTTCCACCGAGGGGTTACATTAGACTGCGGGTTAGTGAATCATTTTCCTTTACAAATTCAGAGTTGGCGGGGCCCGCACATACAAAAGTACACACAGACCTTGCACCTGCTTTACAATGCAGTAAATCAAAATGAAATCCCCATATATGCTTTTCTTTCCCTGCCTTTCCCCTGGCTCCTCCCCTTTTCCTTGGGACTAAAAGCATATCCGCTGTGAAACAGTGGCATGCACGTTCAGTCACTGAAGAGAGGATGATTTTCAATCTGGGGGATTATCCAGATAACCGCTTAGTTACCTGGGAAAATTGTCCTCCATGGGATGTGAGGAATATGGCTGTGTATGTTTCACAGAAAATGGGAGCGCAATTTTCAAGGAGCAAAATGATCCCATCCACAAGACTCCTACAGTAAATGTCATGATCACCGTAAAATGTGCATTATTAACCTGAACATGAAAAAGAAGACTTTTAGAAATGCTTCAGCACTGATGCTTCCAACTGACAATAAATCTTTTAGGAGCCATTTGGTTTCCTGCTTTCAATCTGGCAGTCATTTTTCCTATAAATGCCTATGTCCTAAATCATACTGTTGTCCCTCAAACATATGCTTGGGTCAATTTGGAGAGACTGATTGATTGAGCCTCATCAACAGTTATTTATTTATTGGTACTTAAGAAGCACATTTAACCAATGCACTTTTATATAGCCACAACCCTGAGACAAAAGACCAAATCCCTGATCTAAGTATCTGTTGATTATTAAGGAAACCAAAGAGAGTTAGATTAAAGAACTGGATGAGAGGGGAAACCATGACGAAGAAATAGGGAGTAATTCATCAGAGAAAAGAAAACAGATTAGATAGAAGTACAAGGAGATTATGAAAGAAAAGTAAGTGGCAATGAACTGAAAAGGACAACTCTGACTCCTTAGAAGAGGGGCAAAGAGAGATAAGGAGTCAAATGGACATGGTGCCGTATAAAAAAGGTAGGATTAGAGAGAATGATAGAGGCCATAAAGAAAGATGAGAAGTAAGATGGGACAATGTTGGGAAAGATAATAAGTAAGGCCTGGATAAGGCAATGAAAGTCCTAGATAGTCACTGAGGTCATGTGAAAAATGGCCTGTCATGTGTACAACCCCCGGGTGGATAATGGACCCAAAAGCACACAATATAAGTTCAGACTCTGTTTGCAAAGCTCTCCAAGGCATTCAATCAGTCTGAGGCTCCAGGGCTGTGGGGAGAAGTTTAACTTCAGGGCCCTTTTCCATTGTTCAACACTTACACTGGCCCGTAAGTCCCTTGTAAACAGCACTGATAATCTCTCAAAGACTATAGCAGCAATAATCAAGCTGGAAGTAAAATGGTTAAATTTATGGATAGATAATAAGATGGATGAAAAGTTCTTTACATCTCTTTGATGTTAAATCTAATTGAATTACAGGTTGAAATGAATACATTTGTGAACTTACTCTTCCATTAAAGTCTTTAGAATCTGTGGTAGCCAATTCCTTAATGATTTAGCTCCTTCACCTTTCCAATGAATCAGATTTAAGAAAGTACAAATCTTATCCCAATTCTCCCAAATTTATAGACAAGTCTTCCCATTGTGTAATGGAGAAAATGGTAGTCCCAATTACTTAGCAGAATGAAAAGTTTCAAATTTCATACCTCTTCTGAAGCCATCTCTGTTCTTCTAGATCTTTTTCTGGCAGACCTCCCAAGTGTAGCACTGCTGGCCAGTAATGAAAATACTCCTGATGCCGGAATAACTCCTTCTATCTGGCAATGGATGTGAATCCATTCCTCTGTGATGACAGAACTTCATCCCAGGTCCCTTCTAGGTGAAAGACAGCACCTCAGAATAACAATTCTGAGTCCCTGGGTCCTAAGGTTCTCGGTCAATAAAGACACAGAAAGATTCTTGGGGGTAGATTTAAAAACATGCATGCACGTGTCCATGTGTGTGCGGTTCCTGGCACGCGTGCGCATGGCCGCGCCGATTTTATAACATACGCACGTCGCTGCGCACATGTTATAAAATACAATACCCGCATGCACATACACGCCCGATTTTAATATTGACGCACACATGTGCGGGCGGGTTGCAACTCGCGTGCGCGGGGGGTGGGGGGGATTTTATAAAGTACTTGCGGTGACGCATTCGGTCCTTTGCCCAGTTCCCTCCAGTCCGCTCCAATTAAATTCCCTCCCAGTCTGCTCCAATTAAGGAGTGGACTGGGAGGGAATTTTCTTATACCCCTACCTACCCTTCCTCCCTTTTCCCCTCTCCTCCCCGACCCCTAAACTAACCCTTACTACCCTCACTTTTTGTGTTGATGAACTTACCTGCTCCTCCGAGCAGGAGTAAGTTCTGGCGCCCGCTTCCCTGGGTCAGGGCCTAAAGGCTGCTGTCCTGGCCGGTTCCTGCCCCGCTCCACCTCCGATCCACCCCTTTTCAAAACCCCGGCACTTCCACGCATACCGGGAGATATGCACATGGCCGGGCCATTTTGAAAATGCTCTCGGCGCACGCTCGGCCACGCACGTATCCCCCCGTTTCGGCACATGCATGGTTTTACAAATTTGGACTTTAATGAAAAGGGGGAACCAAATGAGAGAAAGGAAGGGTGGGATAAAAAAACCCTTCCTTCTCCAACCCCAAAAGATGTCTAAAAACTCTGGACCAAAATAAGGTTAAGACACTATTTCCACTTTGTTATCCAGGTCTCTGTCAAAAAGACCCTCAAGTTCTTTTCCTCCAAAAAATAAACAATAAGTGATACTGCATAGACAGTGAAGTCCCGAATCAGGACAACTCAGGAAAAATTGAACTAAGAATCCACATCTAAGATAGTGGCAGGGGTCTACTTCTCCACATGGGAGAGCCCAAACCCCAATCTCGACTAACTAGTCTCTCTGAACCTCCCCAGGATTTTGGTTCACTCTTCTTGGTAAGGAAACCTATGATTCTTTACATGTGTGAAGAAGAAAGAATTAAATCTAATTAGAGATGCAGAATAACGTTTTGGAAAGCCTAAGAAAAGTGTTCAGGTGAGGAGACTGATGGAATAATCATGGTGGGAGAGAATGAAGACTTCTTGACCATCTCATTAGGTACCGAGGACAGAAAGGGGTCCATTTTAAGCCGCTGTGCTGCTCGGCTAGTTAGCCAGATAAACATAGTGCCGTTGGATATACCTAACTATCTTAAAGTTAGTTGGATATGTCAAAGTGGCTAACTTTAGGACTGCCCTACAGCCCAACCAGAGTTAGCTGCATAGGTTAATAGGGATGTGCAGGGGAAAAATATTCATTTTCAGTTATTTTCAGGAGGTTTTGTTTCCCATGAATTTCAGTTCGTGGACTGCTTGATTCGTTTCATTCGTGTGAAAACATCAAATCAAACAATTTAAAAAAACACTAAAACAGCCAAAAACAAAAAACTAGGCATCCCTCCGACCCTCCCGGGGCCAGGATCCTCTCCCCAGTCCCCACTTACCTGTTCTGGTGGGGATCTGCCAACAACTAGGCCGAAGCCTCGGCCTCGGCCTAGGCCAGAGCCCTGACCCAGGCACAAAGCTGCAGCCCAGCCCGGTGGCTGGGTCCTGATGCTGGGACCTTGGCCCACACCCAGGCCTGATGCCATTAACTGACCCAGAGACTGGGTCCCAACGCCTGGGCCTCGGCCTGGGCCAGGTCCGATGCCATGATCCAACTGGAGGTTGGATCCCAATGCCAGAGCCTCGGCCTAAGCCCAGACTCAATGCCGCAAACCAACACAGAGGCTGGGTCCTGATGCCAGGGTTTTGGCTCGCACCCAGGCCTGAATGCACGACCAGCCCCAGAAGCCAGGTCCTGATGCCTGGGCCTCGACCAGGGCCCGGACCCAGCCCTGACATCACAACCTGACCTAGAGGCCGGGCACCAACACCAGGGACTCTGCCAGGATCCAAGTCCGATGATGCGAACTGCCCTGGAGACCGGGTCCTGATGCCTGGGCCTCAGTCTAGGCTGGAACCTGAGGCTGGAGCCCGAGCTAAGGCCCGACACCACAACCCAACCTGGAGGCAAGGTCCTGATGCTTGGGTCTCAGCCTAGGCTACAGCCCGAGTCTAGGTCCGAAACCACAACCTGATCCAAAACTGGAGCCTAGGCTTGGACCCAGGCATGATGCTGAGGACCTTAGCCAGGAATCAGGCCCAGGCCCCAGAGTCCTGGCCTGGGTGTTCCTCTTCTTTAAAACATTTTGGGGGGGATTTGTTTTTAAGGGTCGGGGTGGGTTTTAGGGTTGTTTTGGTGGAGGGGGTTTTCCCCCCTCCCCAATTTATGATTTTTTAACAAAAAAAACCATGACGATCAGATTCCCCCCCCCCCCAGCCAAAATCAATCGTTAAGACGATCGATCACATGATTCACATCCCTATTAGATAGTGCACTAAACATTGATTTAGAGTGCACTTATCTAAGTCCTGAAGGTGATCCTCCTTCAGGACTTAGGAGGATCACCTTCAGGACTTAGATAAGTGCACTCTAAATTAATGTTTAGTGCACTATCTAATGTTCATCATAGTTATGTGATCTTGAGCCTATAAAAGACTGTGGTGAGGAAAGACCTATGATTAAACTGGATATTGTGCCTTCAGCTTACTGCACTATATAGACCAGGTCTCAATGTCATTTAAGGCATCATTAAGAGCCAGTGACTAGACACTTATGATGGTCATCCACACCTTCTCTCTATATATAATATAGTAGTATAAGAGCTATAAGTAGCAGAATTTACTGTTTATTGATTGTTTCAAAGTTTCTGCTCTACACAGGGGTTTATACACTCTTAAAATTACTTACGCATGGAGCATGTATGTGTGTGTGTAATTTTAAGCACTCATTGGACAGGCAATTTTCAAGTGGGGCAATTCTGTGAGTAAAAGCACTGTTTTATGTTCATACGTCTTCTTGAAAATTACCCTCCATATGTAGAGCATGAGCAGTACATGGCCAATTCAACCTTTTCTTGGAGCTAATTATGCAATGCACCAAATGTTGTGGACATATTTGTATACATGCTACCCTGTTATACTTGAAAACCATTATCAATAGAGGGGGCACAATCTTTGGACAAATTTGTCTCTGAACCTGTTGTGGTTGAGGACCCAGCTAGTCTAGGGAACCCTCACGGGAACAGTCCAGGGCTACAGGGCAAGACTGAACTAAGAGAATCTTTGGCCTATACCAGCCACCTCCCTCGCAGGTTGAGCACTTGGGTTCTGGTATCCAGCAGGACTTAGACAGGGGCTGATGATTAAAGTTAGGCTGGACTGGAAACTGGAGCTGAAGTAAGACTGGAACCAAAAGCAGGCGTGGAACTAGAGTTTAGAACCGGGTGCAAGGAGGCGTGGCACATTGAGGCAGGATGGGACACTGGAGCAGGCTATGACACTGGAATAGGCCGGGGTAAACAGAACAGAACTGGAGATGAAGACTGAGGTTGAGCAGGACTGGAGACAGAGGCTGGGGCTGAGCAGGACTGTAACTGATACAAGACTGGGTCAGGAACAATAGCTGGATACTGGGACAGGACAAGATAGATAAGTCAAAGACTAGATCAGACAGATAACACAAAAGGCCAGAGGTGGCCCCTGAGCAAGGCAAAAGGAAAAGGCCTGAGAAAGCCACTGAGCAAGGCAAAAGCAGAACACCTACGGAGGCCATTGAGCAAAACCAGAGCAGAAGGCTTAAGAAAGTCACAGAGCATTCAGAGATGTAGGGCCAAGCAGGGAGCCAAGCAGACTCAATGACAAGGCCCTGAGCATAACAAGAGGCAGAGTTAAATAGTCTGAACCCTGCTGAGTCATGGGATCACGGTGGCTATGACTAGAGATAGGGTAAGAGCAGCTCCCCGAGGGCCTCTGATGGTTGGGAGGCTGCATAACATGCAGAATCACAACAGAACCATGTGGTGATGGCCACTTTTTGAAAGGAAGGATGCATCTGCTTTCTGGGCAGCAATTCAAATCTCAAGAGCAACTCTTGCATCATTAGAGTCCCTACCACTGATCCAATGCCAACGGATTATCAAAGGGGGATTGAATTTCTACCTTCCTGCTGTATACCAAGGAAAGAAGTCAAAAAAGAACACATACAATAAAGTAATTGTATGCCTGGAAGATACAAACATACATGACTTTCCCCTCTCTTTGCATCCTACCGATGGGATAAATATTTCAGAGAAGCAAAACACTTGTAAAATGATGCCCTGGTGGAGTCTCCCCCCTGGTCTATTTCAATTATTTCCAAACCTTGCAATTTTCTCATATCAGTGAATCTGGTTTTATTGCAAATAGAGTCATATAAAAGGAGCCAGTCATTTTGATGAGATACTTAGTTTATCTTTACTAGTAACACTTCAAGCATGTTTCATAGGCATATATAGACAATATATCTGAATGTGCACGCAGCATATATGTATTAGTAATGAAGAGGCATTATATAGAGCAGCAGAAAAGCCAAAATCATGTAATGGCATGCATTGTGTGGCGGAATTGTAACGGGAAGCCACGTTAACAGTAATCACAAAGCAGACAGACTGTAAATAATTAATCATGGAGCCTTCTGTGGTTCATCTTTCAATAATTTAATGTTCATGTTCAGCATAACTCTTGATCAATGATTTTGACATGCACTTGAGAGCGAAGGGCGAGTTTCCTGTTTGTCAGGTGTGATCCTTCCACGTACTACATTAAGTCAGAACACAATTAACACTTCAGGCTCCATGATCCTTTTTACTTTTGTTGGAGAAAATACAGAAGGGCACTGGTAGGGTGCTAGTATTTGTGTTAGGGACAAGTGTGAGAGAAGGAAGAAAGAGGAAGTAAGCATGTGAGGCGAGGCATGGGAAGACCCAATGAAGATGGGGAGATGGAAGAGGGGCCGTGTAGAAAGGAGAGCCAGATTGGGGGGTGCACCGGTGGCTAGGAGAGAGTATTATGAAAGGAAATTTGTAACCCGCCTAATATCGTCGATAGGCAGACTCTACATTTTAAAATAAATAAATAAATAAATAAATAAAAGGGGTGCAACACAGTAGGCAATGAGAGGAGTGTGGAATACATAAAGAGATCTCTCTCTATGAATGGAAAAGAAGGGTGAACAAAGATGAGGCAAAAGGTAAGAATGAAAGGGGACAATGCGGGGGAGATGTGGTAATAGAAGGAAAAGGGAGGTGGGGAGAAGATACTCCAAGGAGGGGGAAGTGAGGAAGATGAATTGGACTTACAAGCTTCTATTGATTTTGATAGAACTGCACTCACAGTGAGAGGATTTACCTCCACCTGAGACTGGACTTTAATTGTCCTGTAGGTGCCCATAAAGCTACTGTAATCTTTCAGCAACTTCACAGAATATTCTGCTAGGCTGTGTGGGGAGGGGCAGAGTTTGGGGAGTGCCTACGAGAATCCCACTCACTGTATGGCAGAACTGGAAAAATTGCTGCAGGCTGAATACTGGGAGTATCTGGACATCAATAAGGTTCAGACATTTTGTAGAAGAGAAGCCACAATCTTAATCTTTGTAAATTATTACTCTCTTTCAGAGTATCTGGAGTGGCAGACCCTCCAGGTCTGGTCACCAGATGTTACTGTCCCTGTAATTTAACACACTCTAGTGAGAAGCCATCCATACCCCTCAGTCCCTCCCACCTGGAGGCTCTGGATTGGATGCCTTAGTGCTATTTAGCCCGGCCATTTTAAGACACCGTGGGATTCAGTTAGAGAGAAGTCAGAGAGCAAGATGTATTTTTTCCACACTCTGGTGAGGCCTCCCAATGTCACCCAAAGGAGTTTCTTTTAGAAGTGACACCTCCCAGTACACCCCCTGCCTGAGGGTCCTTTTCCTGTTTTACAGGGAGATAGATTTTAAGCCCGATACCCCTTTGGGGTGAAGGGGTTCTTTTCAAAGACCAAAAACCTGTGAGCCTACTCCAAACCCAAGGTAGGCCAGTACCAGTGATGGATCCTGCTGCGAGAGACAATGAGGGCAGAGAAGATATCCATTTTAACTTTTGAAAGTATTATTTGGACTTAAGAAGAATGGGGAGGTTTTGGATCCCCCTTCCCCCACTGGGACTACAGAGCTGAGAACTAGCCTGATCTCAAAGATTTTTCCCCAAGAGAAATTCCCTGAAGTAACAACTAAAGAATGAGAGAAGATCAAGAGCTGGAGACCCCAAGGGAGTGAAGTGGTGTACCCCCTTTAACAGGATTCCCAGACAGCCTCTGGGAGAGTTTGTACAATTAAAATCACCATAGGTTCTTCCCAGGGGTCTGGACAAAGGACACCTACCTACCAAGGAAAATCATTAATGTACCACCAATCAGATGTAAACTCACACTTCTGGATAATGGACTCTAATGTATTATTATCAAACAGTTAACTTTATTTTAACACCCAGACCTGGTCCTGTTTGTTTAGGGCCTACTTCGCTGGAATATTTATTCCTAAAATAATTTTAGTGCTCAGCTGCTAGGAAACTCTAGCCATTCAGAGATCCTGCATTGGCATAGTATCTACTGATCATCCAAGAAGTAGCAAGATTCCCAAAGCATTCTGCTTTCTTCCCAATCTTGTTGGAGAGCCTGGGAAACTCTTTCTGGAGGGCCCGTGTTCTACCCAGAAAGGAAGATGTGATTGTAGGAAATCTGCCCTTTACTGCTTCTGTTTGAAATGTTTTCCATTTTTCAACAAATATATAAGATTGTAATACCATTGGTGGTGACACCTTCCTATCAATACACATATGTCGACGAAGTAATGGGTTTCCAACAGTTTCACATTTCGCCCTATCTTTTTCTATCTGCATTCAGTCAGGCTGTTTTCCCGATTTGTTGATAGCTATCTGCTGTTAAACCCTAAGCAATGTCTTGCCTGGAATCAACAATGTTATACACTGTCTCTCTAGCAGAAAATTTACTTGAGTTGTGCAACAGGTTCTTTTATGTCAGGTAGTCAAGAAAAAAACATTCATTTTTATTGATTTTTAATTTTCAAAAAATATACCAGAGTGGACTAGACAGTCAATAGCAAACCTTCTTTGTAGTTAAACAGTATTTTCTGCACCCTGATGGACATCTTGGATTTCACAATACTAACATCATAATAGCAAAATCAATCAGATGATAGTCCATTCCATTTTTATGCCAGGGACCTACTTTACTGGGATGTCAGTGCTAGAGAATACACTGTTCTATTTTTCCAAGGATATGTGGCTCATATATACAATATTGCTAACACGTTTTCTGCTATGATTGCATAACAAAGGCCTATCACATTATGACTAATAAAATTCATGAATCCCATTACTCACACCATCTTATTTGGAGATGCAGACTAAAGGCACATCCCAAAAGATATTGTATTTATTTCTATATGCATTCAGCATTTATAATCCACTGATCCAGAATGAAGTTCTCTGCAGAGTATAATATAAAGCAGATTCATACATTTTTTACAGTATCAGAGAGAGAGAGAGTTACTTTTTCCAGTCATTTAATTTTTTGTTACAGTCCCTGGAACAGCTTTGTTTGCTAATATAAGCATAGAGCATATGCTAGCAGGACACAGAAGCACCTACCAGCAGATGGCAAGGCTGGATTTTTTTTTTTTAAATGTATCCATTCACTGCCGGTATGCCCAATCCTACAAAATTATGTTCACACCCAATTAAGATATTTTTTTATTAAGTTTGGTTTGCAAACCCCAACCTTCTTGGATGAGAATTAAAGGTAGCCAATATATATTCTTCTGTTGCTTCATATTAACATTTCCAAGGATTCTGAACTAGTGGCTGCAGTGCCAGTCGGCTCCCAGATGAGCAGCAGCACTGGTACAGGATCTGGTTGACATCACATACCTATTGCTCATGGTGCAAAAGCCTAGCCCGGGAGATCCGCACAGCAAATCCTTCATCTGAGTAAATTGGACCCCCTTTGTCTTGTACAAATTCATTTATAGCTGTCCAAGATGCTGCAATCAGAATAGGTTATCACTGCCCGTCTGTCTGAGAGCTGGAAATAAGATCCGTAGGCTGGCACCAGCTACATCAGCAAAACACTAAAGTTTCAACTGAAATTAAATGAAGGGATCTTAATGGCTGAAAGAGAAAAGTGAAGCTATAATTTTAATAGTCTAAAAGCTCCAAATGCTGCTTCTTCTGAGCCGAAATTAGCTGTAAGGCAGGAATCTATGTGGCACATATCAGAAACAGACAGCATGCCAAACCACTTACTGCAAACCTAGCTTACTTAAAAGCCTAAGCATTTATCTGTGCGGTGCCTGTAAGTAAAACACATTTTAATCTAACTACTTCTATACAGCTGAGTAGTTTTATTGGTGGCCTAAATAAAAATGGTCATAAAGTAATAAAAAATTGATTCTTTGTCTTATCACTCTGAAGACAGGAAAATGTAGTCAATATCTTTCCTATCTGTTGGACGACTATAGATATAAAACAACATAGCCTCCCTGCTTCCCAAAGAGAAGTGGCTGGCAGGTAAGATTTAAGAGGCACATTTCCTAGCATAGATGTGTTAGGACTTATTGTAAGAAAGATCTGAAGATGAAATGTGGTCAAAACTGACCTGGCTGAAATGACACTGTGAAATGGTAGCTGAAATCCAGTTTTCATGTAACTAAACATTGCTGGGTAATATTATATCAGCCTAACTGCTGTGTCTAATGCATGCGTGCTATACATCGAGGTAAGCCTGTGATTCATAGGTTCAAACCCAGGCAGAAGAACCTCAGCCATTCTGCCTTACTAGTAAGGATGTGCAGCAATAAAAAAAAAATCAAGCACATTTTAAATGGGCTACGCGCATAAATTTCGAAGTTTACGTACGTTTTACAACGGGCCCGGTCTCGCCCGTAAACCCCGGTACATGCCGAAGTGCCGGGCCTCTCCAAAGAGGCAGGCCGGGTAGGGGGTGGGGTCTGGGAGGTGGGAGGGGGGTGGGCCAGGATAGCGCCATTCGACGCTGTCGCGGGGAAGCATGTGCCAGCAGCCGGCCAGCGCGCGGAGATTACTTCTGCTCCAGAGTAGCAGTAAGTACTAAAATAAAAAATGTGGGGATAGTTAGGTTAGCTTTAGGGGGTGGGGAGGAGAGGGGAATAGGGAGGAAGGTTAGGTAGGGAAGTTCCCTCCCAGTCTGCTCCTTAATTGGAACGGACTAGGAGGGAACTGGGGGAGGCCCGATTGCATCGCCGCACATATTTTGCGAAAATTCCTCCCCCTGCACATGCCGCCCGCACAGGTGCGCACGGCCATCAGATTTCATAACATGCGTGCGCCAGCGTGTGCATGTTATAAAATCGGCGCATCCATGTGTGCATGCTGGGAACCACGCACGCACGCTGCTTCTAAAATCGACCCCAAAGTGTTTTGGTTAGTTAATTCATTTTGGAGGGGGTTTTTTTTTCTTTTGTTTGCGTAATTTTTTTTTTTTTATTTGGTGAGTTTCTCAAGCCCCCCCCCCCCAAAAAAAATAAAAAAACAAAATATACCTTCCCGAATAACACCCCCCACCCCCGGCCATTGGGAGGCCCTCCAATCTGCTTTCTGCCTCCAAGAAATCCCCTGGGCACAGGCCGAGCCCAGCCAGATCCTACTTGGGCTCCTCCACTCCCCCTCCATCAAATACAAATGGAGCCTGGAGTCCGGGCCTAACTGCAGCCATCCTACCTTTCCACAGAACCATGTGCCAGGGCTAGGGACCAACTCCCCAGCCCCCACTTACCCCTTTCTGTGGGAACCTTAGGATGGAAAAGGGCAGGAGTGATTCTGTTCGCCCCTGCCTGGTCAATAAATTCTGCCAGCCACATGGAGAGAGTCACCAACATGACATTGCTTCAGGGCTTGATGGAAGGAATAGGGGTCAGAAGGTCTCTCGAAGGCCCATTTTGGCTTTTTAAATTTTGTTTGACATAAACCAAAAATTCCTGCAAGGTTTCAGGTATTTTTGGAAAAGGTTATTTTCAGTTTGTTCTGTTTGAATTGAAGTGAATATGGACTCATTCATCCTGTTTTATTCATTCAGGTAAAATGAATGCACATCCCTTCGTCCTAGCTAGATACAAGAGATGTCAAGTGCAAGTGGCTTGCTCTCGTTGGCACAGTAACGTAATAACATTTTCAATGGTGTTATTTTAAACTATGAAATGGTTGGAGGAAACCCTGTGATGTGATTTGTTGCTGAAGTTTTCCTACTGCGACAGGACACTGCTTGTGTCCTGCTCAGAACCACTGTCAGATAACCTCAGGAGAACTCCGCCATTCCATCTATAGGGAGTCTTATACTATCCATTACTGTAAACAGAGTCTTCATTCCATTTCCAAGTCTGTTACTTCATATCTGGAAACCTCCAGACATTACAAGCATAAATGGCCAGGCATTTATACACAGGCTGGCATAAAGCCCATGCGACAAACCCAGACTCTCTTCTAAGATACATCCTGCCATATGGCTAAGTTGCCAGCAGCAGGCTCTTCAGTTCACTTATAGGACTATGTCCAACTGGAGTGGTAGCTCATGGCTTACCGTAGTCGCCCTCTGACCAACCTTTGCTTCTCCAGCCACCTTGCACCTTTCTGGCAGTCCACGGCATCTTGCATGCTCAGCCATGTCTCTCCTTACGGTCTCTTGAGAGGCTTTTCTTCTTCTTCAAAACCACACCCTGATTATCCTAACACGGATCCTCATGTCCTTTCCTTCTGGAACTATATTACCCAGAAACCTTTTTTTTAAAGCAGCATTACCTTTTCCTTTTCTTGAGCCTCTTTCTCTGCAGGAGTGTCCTCTGCTGCTCTGGTGGGCCAGCTGCTCTGTCCCTATGGCACCTCACTACTCAATAGTCTTTTCTTTAAAGTAGTGTTACCTTATTTCACTTGTTTCCTTTCTCCTCTGGAGTTCTCTCCGTGTCTTTGATGGGCTAAGTGACTGCTGTGGAACGCTGGGCTGCTCAGTATAATGTCATGGGTCAGTTATGCCAGGAGGCATTGTTTACTTCATTTTTATCAGATTGGTAACAACAGGTCAGAATTGCTTTTAATTTTTCCACCTGGCAACCTATCACTGCAGAAGTCCCTCAAGGATCAGCCCTATTGGCCGCACTTTTTAATGTATACTTGACACCACTTTGTCATCTCCTTGCAGGATTGGGCTTAATTTATTAGCTGTATGCAGATGACATAAATTTTGTTCTGATTACTTCTTCTGCACTCAAATGTTTGACTATAAACCTTTCTACCTTAAAAAACATGAGGGTTCATATTCAGCCTCTGAGTGGCTAGATAAATTAGCCAGAAACCTGTGGATCCATCAAGTCTAGAGGGCGTGAATAAAGTGGAGGCAGCAAAACACTGCACGGAGCGGCAGTAGCCACAGAGGCATTCACGGAGCGGGATGCCAGTGGCCAGTAGTTAGTGTTCCACCTTCACGGAGCGGAAATATGGAGGGCTGCTATCTCCCAATAAATAAATAAATAAATAAATAAAACAAACAAATAAAAAGAGGGGTGGGTAAAGAGTATGGGGCAAGGGTGTGGCCTGCTTGTTACAGCAGTTGCTACCCCTAATTGAGCTGGATGTCACTTGGATGCAGATACGGCGCTGCTCTCTAAATTGGTGGTGGGGTGGAGGGGAATTAGGGCTGGAGGGTACTGGAAGCCAATAGTAACAGGTGGGAGAGAGAAAAAGGGGAAAAAAATGGAGAAAGTGCGTAGCTTGCTGGGCAGACTAGATGGGCCGTTTGGTCTTCTTCTGCCGTCATTTCTGTTTCTATGTTTCTATGGAATGCCCCTGACATATCCGACTACATTCTAGCCAGATAAGTCACCGAATATCGTGGCTAAGCTTTTGAATATCTACCCCTTGGTTGTTCCATAACAGATTACTCTTAAATATTAATGAAACTGAAATCTTTATACTTTGCCTTACTCTATGGTTAGATTATCCTTCTACATTTATTTTTGATGGACACCACTTATTTATTTATTTATTTATTTATTTATTTAGAGTTTTTATATATATAAAACACTTCCAATTACAACTGAAGTGCACATTCTTGGAGTAATCCAGGATAGTAATCTTTCAATGCAATACCAAATAAAATCCATTGTTAAATCGTCCAATTGGAAACTGCAGATTTTATGAAGATTAAAAGCTTTGCTTAACCTCTCTGACTTTCACACTATAGTGGTGCAAAAGTTATTTCTTGTTTTTGACCACTGTAATTCCCTTTATTTGGGATTACCAGCATCAAGATCATTCAAAGCAGTGCAGCTCGCTTAATAACTGGAATGTCGCCTTGGGAATATGTCACCCCAATATTGTTTGATCTGCGCTGGTTGCTTATTACTTGATGGGTAAAATTTAAAGTAATCCTATTAATTCATAAGCTGCTGTACGCAATAGCCCCTACTTGGTTTCATTTGACTCTTCATGTTTATAAACCTGCACGAGCTTTAAGATCAGCCAATAATGATCTACTAGAGACTCAATTAATTAAGTCAGCACATCTTGTTGAAGTAAGGGACCATGTCTTCTCCACTGCAGTGCCTACTCTCTGGAATCGGTTTCCAGAGGCCCTTTATTTGGTAACTGATCTTTATTTGGTAACTGTTAAAAATATTTCTTTCAAGAAGCATTTCAGATATGATGTTGTATGTATGTATATATATATATATATATATATTTATATATATATTTATATATATATATAAGTTGGGCAATATATATAGGGACAGATTTTAATATCTACGAGCGGGCATAGATTTGTGCGTGCTACCTGGCGCGCACAAATCTATGCCCGATTTTATAACATGCATGCACCAAGCCCTAGGGGAGCCCTGATGGCTTTCCCTGTTCCTTCCGAGGCTGCTCCGAAATTGAAGCGGCCTCGGAGGGAACTTTCCTTCCTCCTCCCCCACCTTCCCCTCCCTTCCCCTACCTAACCTGCCCCCTAGCCTTACCTAAAACCCCCCCTGACCTTTATTTTAGAAGTTGCACCTGCCTCTGGGCAGGCGTAGGTTGTGTGCGCTGGCTGAGTGCCAGCGCGCGATCCCCCGGCCTAGAGGCCCTACGAAGGCCTCTGGACACGCGCTCACCCCACCTCGGACCACCCACGTCCCGCCCCTTTTTTCAAGCCCCGGGACATACACACGGGTCGCCGGGCCTATGCAAATTAGGCTCGGTGCGGGTAACCCCCCTGCGCGCGTAAATCCAGCTGGATTTATATGCGTAGGGCTTTTAAAATCTGCCCCATAATGTATAAAGTGCTCTATGTAATGTACGTAGAAAATTCCCAAAATAGAAAAAACACACTAATGTGAAGAAATTAAAAACAATTTTTATTCAAAAACATGCATATAAAAACAAGAGAGCCATGCCTGCTCTAAACAATCAAATGAAATCTAATCGTATTACACCACGAATGAATTCTGTTGCATAACTCTAATACAATTGAAAAACTGGGCAAAAGAATATATTGTGAACTTACAAACAGATATATGTAGTATTTTATTTATTTATTTATTTTTTTTAGGTGTTTTATATACCGTTGTTCCAAGATAAGATCACAACGGTTTACAAAGTCATCATTTGGTTTCTGAGTCAACACTCCCATTGTAGGTCAGCATTCATATTCTGGGTTAATACAAACAGCTAATACATAGTCAAGGTCATATTCAAACACTTTCTAGTTTCATGCCTTATCTAGTTTCTTACAGTTATAAATACTACTTCTAGGTCAACACAACATCAAGTATGCGTTAATTAAGGTGCTATTTCATTTCATTGTCCTATGTGCCAAACTCATGATGTAATCTTTTACATTCTATATCATTCAATTCCTTTTATTCAAATTACTAATATTGTTTAAAGATCTGATAGTGACATTGTCAGTTTATTGGCCTTTATGTTAGATTATAAGCTTTTCTAAAGAGCCACGTTTTCAGTTCCCATTTAAAACTCTCTTTCTGTTATCAGATGTAGTGATTCTGGAAGAGAGTTCCATAACCTGGGGCCTGCTATGGAAAACATGTGGTCTCTTATTTGCGTTAAGTGTCTGTTCCGTGTTGTAGGCATTTTTAGAAGTCCTTTGTCATGCGATCTTAGGACTCTCTGTGGTGTGTAGTGTTGAAGAGTCACTCCCAATACACTTGGATTAATTTTGTTGATGATATAAAAAATTAGAGTCAGTACTTTATAGTGAATTCTGTATTGTACAGGAAGACAATGCAGTGCTATCAGCGAGGGGGTGATGTGGTCAAATTTCCTTGTCCCTAGTAGCAGTCTGGCTGAGGCATTTTGTAGTAGTTGTAAAGGTTTTATGAGTCCTGAGAGTAGGCCTAGTAATAGGGAGTTGCAGTAATCTATGTTGGAAAATATTAGAGATTGTAGGACAGTACAGAAGTGCTATATTGTTAGTAGAGGTTTTGGTCAATGTAATATTCGAAGCTTGGAGTATCCTGTTTTAATTAGTTTGCTAATATGCTTTTTCATTGACAAATTTTCATCAATCTGTATTCCTAGGTCTCGTACCTGATCTGAAGGAGTAATGTTGAAGTTTCCTAGGTCTAGAATTGGTGTTTTGATTGTGGAATTTCTCTTCAACCATACAATTTCAGATTTTTTTTTGTGTTTAGTGTTAATTTCAGCTCCGTTAGTCTTTGTTGTATTGCCTTCATGTATGTTGACAGGGTTGAGGTCGTTTTTTCAAATGATTTGTTGAATGGGATGAAGAATTGTATGTCATCTGCATAAAGGATGAATTTGATTACTAGTTCCACTAGTAAAGCACGTAGTGGCAGCATATAAAAGGTATAACAAATAGATGTATTGCCAACGATAATTGCATGTCAGTGCTACAAATGTTACATTCTCAAATACCAAAACATATGAGACCACAAAGACATACACAGGCACTCTAGCATTCATACATACAAAACAGACAGCCTATGATGTATAATGTCCTGGGTTGACAGATAAAAAGGCCCTTGTTTCACCAGTAAAGGTTTCCTCAGGGGGAACCTTATCATTGGAGACACCAAAAAGCAGCTCAATCTTGTGACATGCACCGAAACGTCTGTAAAGCATAGCAGGACCTATTAAATTGTCGCTATCTGTGTGAATAGCACACTGGGAATGAGGGTTAGAAGGTCTAGTGCGCAAACAAAAGTACGCGAACGCGCTTTTTTAAAAAATCTACCCCTATGTGCGTAACCCTTTTAAAATCTACCCCTATGCGAACAGACATCTCTATTTAGTTGCCATGCTTGAAGAAAACATGAGACTTGGAGTAATTCGCCCGCTCAGCACGGCAGTGGAAAGCGTCTAGTTAGCATGGATTGTATAAAAAACGTTTCTTAACTGTTTGTAACTCAATAGTAGAAGGAAGGCTGCTGCCGCGGATAAGTGCATAGACCTAATACCTCTGCAAAACTCTGTGTACAATATAAGAGATTGTTGAGTTACTCCAAGTCTCACATTTTCTTCAAGCATGGCAACTAAATAGAGGTGTTTGAGCTCAATATATTCTTTTGCCCAGTTTTTGAATTGCATTAGAGTTATGCAGCAGAATTTATTCATGTTGTAATATGATTAGATTTCATTTGATTGCTTAGCTATATATAGCAGGCATTGCTCTCATTATGGCATGTTTTTGAACAAAACTTTTTTTTTTTTTAATTTATTCACATTAGTGTGTTTTTTCCATTTGGAGAATTTTTTCTCTCTCTCTCTCTATATGTATAGGTAAATTTTAAAATTCCTCCCAAATGAATGTGCCAAAACAGGGAGCTATGCGCACTAGTTGGGCCGGCGTGCGCCAAGTGGATATTAAAAGTCACCCAAGGACACGCATATCTCCTGCTGCGCACACAAGTAAAACGTTTCTGAAAAGGGGTGGGGCATGGGCGTGGGCTGGGTGTAGGCGTGCTGAGACCCGGCCAAGAAACGTGCACATAAATACTTACGCGTCATTGAACTTCTGCTATGGATGGCGGGTAACTTTTAAAACAAAAAAAATTTAGGTAAGTCAGTGGGGTTTTAAGGGTTGGGCCTAATGGGGGAAGGGAGGTTTTTAAATTAGAGGGATTTGCAATTCCTATCTCTAAACTGGGTGAACTGGGAATGAACTGGGAATTGGCAAACAACATTAGTGTGTGTCCCTTATAAAATTCCCCCACGTATGTGGTAGATGTGGAATTTGTGTGCACATGTGTGTGAGGCTGACAAAGAATCACGTGCAGTTTGAAACATTAACATAACTTCTCCCTGTCAGAGGACATATTACAATGTGTCTCCCTCCAAAACTTTTCAAATTTTGCTAGCTTAAGCAGACCCAAACTCTGTAGATGCGCTGAGTCTATACTAACATCTACATGCAGCACTGACTTTAGATTGCTACTTTAAATGGCCTCTGTCTTTTAAGACTTTCCGTCATCACTAGAGTCAGCAAGATGCAGTTTTCTTTATAATTAGCTGTGCTGCAAAACATGGACCTTTGCCAGGAAGAGCTAGTGGAGCATGCAGGGAAAGTTGTATCACTGCTAGTCTGATTGGCCATGTTGCTTTCTATGCATGTATAAGGAATCTTAGGTAGCCCTGTATTTTTAATCCCCATTGCTTTGCTACAAAGGAGACCACTTAAATAGTTTCTCCTTCTGTAACCTGAAAATCTTTCATAACCATTTCTTTTTGAAATAAAAATAATTAAGAGGGTAATTTTCAACCTGCCCGCAATAGCAGTCACTTCAAAGCAAACTTAGGTGCAAACATTTGCTTTGAAAATCCTTGGGTAATTGGTGGAGCATGCACACGAATTACCTTGCAGAAAGTTACACCTGCTCCAAACAGGGCATAACTCACACATGGTAACTTACGTACATAGTTTTTAAAATCAGAAAAGCCATCTGCGCACAAGTGCTAATGTTATCCCAACCTTGCTCCCCCGGAACGCCTCTATACAGTGCACGTCGAAGTGCATTCAAGTGAGTTCCGTGCACACATCAATATGCACAAGACCCTGATTAATTTAAACGTATAAACTGGGTTTTATGCATGTATATCCTTTTGAAAATTGCCCCCTAAAAGACAGGGCCATTTTTAAATGATAAGAAAAAAACATCACAGTTAAAGTTCCCCAATCTTTTGCTAAAAGCTGGTTAGTTAAAATGTATGCTTTATATATAATCTTTCATCCAAGTGTGATTTAACTGTTAACTGCAATTAGCTAGTTTTTCAAGTGCTATAACTTACTACTGCTGCTGCTGCTACTACTATTGTTGATCATTTATAAAGCACTACTAGACAGATACAATCCCTGGTCACTTGTACTAAACTAGTTGTACTCCATATGTCAGAAAGTAACACTTGTAAGGTAACTTTGAATTGCTCTGACTACCTCTGAAATAACAAAATGTTGGTGTCTGGAGTGTATTTGACTGCAGTGCACTGTCCCTCCACACTTATCAGAAGGACAACCAGTCTGGGCATTATATGGTCAATCTCTGCCCAGTATCATGAAGCAATGCAAGGGTGAAAATCTCAAAGGAGGACTGACATTCCTGCTGTGATACAAACTGAAGCTTTGAGAATGAGATAATTTGCACTTTGGGGAAAATAGCAACAGCTCTCACATAAACAATGGAAGACAATCTTAATGTAAGAACCAGATTAGCTGTTAACAGGTCGCCATTTCTGTGAAGTCGTACAACAAAGTGAACCAAGAAAGAAGAACCTTTTGGAAAGGAAAATACTTGCCTTAGCTTTCTTGGAGAAGAACCACCCATCAGACAGAATCGTTCCTGTTGAATGCGCTGCAGTGCTAGCTCATCTGTTTATACTGCTGAAGGATACTGAACAGTGCTGTCAACTATCTAAACATCAAATGGAAAACTGCAGTGCCAAAAGAACAGAGAGAGAGAGAGAGGATACAGCAAATATAGCTCTCTCTCGGTTTACAGAGAACATTTGATTTGCTAAATTCAGAAGGGTCCATGTATACTGCAAACTTTCAACTTCTATGCTGTTCCAAGAAAGCTCACTCTCTAATTCTGGGAATATAAAACATTGCAATATTATTTATTCCTGAATTAAATCTGACAGGGCGCCAACTTGTAATAGAAATAGATATGACATGTTCCAACAAAAGTGACCTGCATGCTTTGCATTGATACTAATTGTCCACGCACATCAACATCTAACAAAACCCGAAGTGCTAAGTACAGTATAATGGGAATAAAATGCAGCTGATGTGTGGAATTCAGCCTGTGTATTCCTCGTCTATAACTGAGGACTGGTACAGTCAACCGACTCTGCCATTCTGTCTACAAGCAGCTAGGGCCAGTGCAAGGGTATAAGGCACCCTCAGGCAATGTTACAGCTTTGTATCTCGCAACCCTATCCTCCACACACAATAAAAATTATGTTTTTATAATATCAAGTTTTACATGAAAAAGAAAATTCTACAGTAAAAACATCAAGGTCAATATTCAAACTTGAAAGTTATCTGTCTAAATGGCAAGTTTTGAATATTCCTCTTGCTCATCTGGCTAAAAATGTTAACCAGATAAGAAATCATCTGGCTAATATTAGCCAAATCAGAAAGGGGCATGTTGAGGACATTCTGGAATGGGGTTGAGATAGCCAACTAACTTATAGGGGTGCACAGGGTAAAAAATTTATTTTTTTTTTCATTTCGTTATTGGGGGGGGGGGGGGGTTTCCCACAAATTTCATGTTTATTTTGTTTTCTTTAGTTTACAAAATAAAATATTAAAAATCAAACAACCCAAAAATACATTAAAATAAAGAAACAGGGCCTCCTGAGGCCGCTCGTCCTGACCACCCATCCCACCCACCCAGAAAAATGCCAGGGTCAGGATCCTCCTCAGCCCCTTCTTACCCAGTTTGGGGGGATCCACTGATGAGGCCTAGGCCCTGGCCAAAGCCTTGGCCTTGTGTAGGCCTAGGCCATGGTAGGTCACCGTGATCTTCACCTAGGCCCTATGCAAAGCCACGGCTTTCAAACCTGATCCCAATGCCTCAGCCTAGGCCAGATGCTGAGGCCTCAGCCCAGGCCCAACTCTGATGCTGGGCCTCAGCTCAGAGGCTGGGTCCCAATACCTGGGCTTAAGCCTAGGCCAAGGCCCAGGCCTGAAGCTGGGGCCTGGTCCAAATGCTAGAGCCTTGGCCTGGATCCCAGTCCATCGCCAAGGCCTCGGCCAGACCCAGGCCCAGAGGCTGGATCCCAGGCCTCGTAACCAGTCAGTGCCAAAAATAGATACTGGTCTAGCCTGAAGGAAGCTAAAGGAAGTTCTATTATCATAGAAATGCCTGCTGGAACACAAAAGATTTTAACATTGCTCTAAAAGTCTTTGTGCAAATATCAAACACAGGCTTTCAGGAAGTGAGTTCCTCAACATAGATGCTGCCACAGAGAACGCTGTCTTCTGAGGCTCATTAAGCTACATGTCTTGAACAGATGGAACATGCAGTAGCCCCCCACTGAGCCAAACACAAATTATGAATTGGATTATAAATATAAAGCATTGCGTTAATCCATGTGAGAGAGTCAAGACTCAATATCTTGTGCATCATTGAGGCAACTTTATATTTTATGAACCATTGAACTGGCCACCAGTGTAGCTTGCAAAAAAACTAGGCTAACATGATCTATTTATTTATTTTGGGAATTCATATGCTGCTGATTGGTTGCTCTAAGCGGCTCACAATAAAACATGCATAAAATAAAGCATAAAAGAGACAGAAATAAAGCAATACAAAATGCTGCTAAAATATAACAACAGGACAGCGACTGAAAAAAATTCTTACATCAATATATCACAAACTCTTAATCCCTATGAGCCAGGTTAAATAAGTAGGTCTTCAGCAATATTTTAAAAGTCCTGGTATATGCTGTACTTCATCCAGATATTAACCTGAAGGCCGAATTCTGCAAAATTTAGAGGGCTTTTAGGACAGAGGCAGGCAATTCTAAATAAATGGTATTACTATAGTCCAATGTTGGTAAGACTAATGCTTGAATCACTGCCCGAAAATCAGGGGAGTTTAAAATGGACAAGACCATGAAATAATTGGAGTTTTAAAAAGTCCCATCTAATTTGCTATCAGACTATTAGATTCACATAAATCAGTACATCCAGACTTCTGGCGTGAGCTACTACTGGTAACTTCAGATTTTGAAATGGAATCACAGAAAGCACAGAACTAGGACTAAATCTCTATAGCACAATATTTTCTGTACTGTCTAAGAATGGCTTTATTGTTCAATCTCTTTATTAATTTTCAAATTAAACCTGATATAATTGATACACGAAAAGACATAACAAATTTCAGAAGCACCACTACCAAGATAATCTCCAAAGAAGAAAAATATAACATAGTTATCCCACAACTGAGGGAAGAAGGTTAAGATAAGTCAAATATCACAAAGAAATGCCAATTCAATTACTATTGTAGCTCTACAATTCCCTAGCTGCATGGATAGAAGTTGAAAAGAGAGTTATAAATTGGAGAAATACTTCAAGTTGTTTAAGGTCAAGGAACAGAAACTATCATTCTCAGCCTTAAATAAACATTTACATGGAAATCTTATCAGAAAAGAATATCCTAAAGCAATCACCCTATCACTATGGGGGTCATTTTCCAAGGTGTTATCGCGGGAGATAAATTCGCGCTAACAGCCGTTAACGCGATTTGTGAATGCAAATTTGTAATTTTATATTCAGGGGGCGGAGTTTATGTAAAGTTATCGTGTGCCACGAAACAGCCGCAGTGTTAGTGCGGCTCCTATCGCAGCTAATAGCTACAACACTTTCATTTGCGTTACCTTGTGCGCTCAGGTCAGTAAAGGGTTATTGTGGTCCACGACAAGTCTGAACAGCTTATTTCTGTGAGAGAGAGAGAGAGAGAGAGAGAGAGAGAGAGAGAGAGAGAGAGAGAGAGAGAGAGAGAGAGAGAGAGAGAGAGAGAGAGAGAGAACCTTGCTATAGTGCCTATGCCCTAGACAGGTATTTGTATCCCTATGGGAGGGCCACCTAGTAACTCGAGGTGGGGATTAGGTATGAGCGTAGGGGGTTGGGGGCCACTTTCACATTCAACATGAGACGTACGGAAAGAACAGTGGTCTCTAGTGAAGATTTGCTGGCCGTCGGAGTGAGGAAACTCACTCCAAGAAGAGATTTGGGCAACGTTCTCTCCACCTAGCTTGATGGACACTCTACCTGGGCAACAACAAGCTAGGTGGAGAGAACGTTGCCCAATCTCTTCTTGGAGTGAGTTTCCTCACTCCGACGGCCAGCAAATCTTCACTAGAGACCACTGTTCTTTCCGTACGTCTCATGTTGAATGTGAAAGTGGCCCCCAACCCCCTACGCTCATACCTAATCCCCACCTCGAGTTACTAGGTGGCCCTCCCATAGGGATACAAATACCTGTCTAGGGCATAGGCACTATAGCAAGGTGCGCTCTCTCTCTCTCTCTCTCTCTCTCTCTCTCTCTCTCTCTCTCTCTCTCTCTCTCTCTCTCTCTCTCTCTCTCTCTCTCTCTCTCTCTCTCTCTCTCAAGCCGTTTGGAATTGTCATGGACTGTGATAACCCTGGTTTGGACAGTTTCGTGTACTGTGAAGATTCATTGGTTGTTGTATCGTGGTGCACAATGTTTTCACGATTTGCGAATCCATTTCTGCAAATGGCGAAAACATCGCGTGACGCGATGTTTCCCTGCTGCACGAAAAATGCCTTATTGCATGGGACACGCCCCCTCATGCGTTACCACTGCGATATTGGAAAATGAGGCCCTATAAGTCAAAAAAGCCTTCCATTTATTTATTTACTGATTTTTTATACCGTCATTCGGTGTAGCCATCACAACGGTTTACAACATTGTAAAACTACAATAAAGTAAAATTGCAATAAAACAAAATGGTTTACAGCAGTAATAAAAAAAATACAATAAAGTAAAATTGCAATAAAACAAAATACATTAAAAATTATCTTGCCATAAACAACAACATAGTAAGATAGAAATTACATTAAAATAATATAAAATAGCATATAACTGCAATGTCATGTTTAGTGCCTAAAAAATAAAACTTAAAATATAAATATATATATAAAACATGGAGGTTAGTGTATTTGATTAGGTTGATTAGATTCATTAAATGCCTTTGTAAAGAGCCAGGTTTTAATCTCTTTCTTAAATGTTTTTAAGTTTTGTAGTAGGCGTAAATCTGTGGGTAATGAGTTCCAGATCTTTGGGCTAGCTGTTAGGCGCACCATGGCCAGCCCTCCTCACCTCCTCCTCCGACACCAGGAACTTCCCTGTGTCCCATGCAGATGCTGGGAGAAACCTCCGTGGCAGGAGAGCCAGCCCCAGATCCCCTCTTTGCAGCGTGAAGCCGCAACCCGACGCCGCCAGCAGCTCCTTCTGGGCCGGCCCTCCCTAGACGCACGGCCGTGTCTCCTGCCAGCATTTAAAGGGCCAGTTACACGAGTCACAGCCCAGCCTCCTAGATGATGACAGGGTCCTGGGACTACTTCAGGGAGCTTCCTCTTCCTTGACTTGGGAATGAGTCTGCTTCGCTTCGGTGGAGTCTTCTGTGTTTCGTTGGTGCCTTGGTTTCTGTTCCTGCCTACCAAGTTCTGTTCCTGCTCCCATCCTTTGGCTCCTGTGGATGGATCTTCTGGCTTCAGACTGGCTCTTGGTGACTCTTCTGGCTTCTGACCTCGGACTAGCCCTCGGTGACTCTTCTGGCTTCTGACCTCAGGCTGGCTTTCAGTGACTCCTCTGTCTTCGACCTCGGACTGGCTATCGGCGACTCTCTGGCTTCTGACCCTGGACTGGCTATTGGTGATCCTCCGGCTTCTGATCTTGGACTGACTTTGGACTATTCTCCTGGCTGCTGCCCCACCATCTTCCTAGGGGCCCACCTAAGACCAGCTGGCCCCCGCACCCAAAGGCTCAACCTACAGGGAATGGGGTTGATATTGGCAAAGCTCCAGATGGCCCCTGTAACAGCCCGGCCTCACCTCTCGACGGTGGGGACCTGCGAGGGTTCGCCCTCTAAGGTTGCGCCAACTCCACCTCAGGCAAGGGGTCCACATTCTCGTCAGTTAACCCAACACTAGCAAGGGATATTGTGCTTTCTCTTACTTGTGTAAGCTGTGCTGATCATATTGATGGAACAGAAAGGAGGCCTTTATTTGCTGAGCGGAGGTTTCTTTGAGGTACATGTATTTTAATTGCCGTGCTAAGCCAATCCGTGTGCTCTCCTACATGATTTTATGGATAATTGTTAATATTTTATACTCTATTATATATTTTTTTATTGGGTTACTCTTGAAACATCTGGGAAAAAAATGGGTTTAGATGTGCAGCAGACGTAGTTTCCAAAAAGCATTTGTTACCATTTTCTTTAAATATGGATGCATCAATAAGGATGAAACTAGGATTATTCCTCAATTTTGACACAGCCATAATCCTTATTTATTTATTTATTTATTTATTTATTTAAATTCTCTTCCATTCCTCTACTTCCTAATATAAGTCCAGCGTGAATTACAAAATCGTCACAGTACAACATATAGCCACACTTATATATGAAAAACAAAGATAGAAACACAAGAACAGTCATACTAAAACCCTCCTATCTCACCTAAACACTTCTTCAAAAAAGAGTGTCTTAATACCTTTTCTAAACAACTTCATGTCTTGCTACAAATGGAGACCTGCTGGCAATTTATTCCATTTAATTGCCGTTACAGAGGAAAAAACTCTTGACCTTGTTTGTGCATATTTGTACATCAATCTATAGAATTTCTTAAAACACAAGAGTGTGCACTCGATAAAAGTTTAAAAACAATTGTCACCAACCTGAACTTGACCCACCATTTCACTGGAAGCCGGCATAGATCTCTCAGCATGTGGTTAACCTGCTCTCTTCATGAAAGGTCAATTAAAACTCGGGCGGCAGCATTCTGAGCCAAGTGCAAAGCATGTGGCAACTTTCCGGGGAGACCTACATACAGGGCACCACAATAACCTAAGCGGCTTAATACCAGGGCCTGTACCACTGTGCAAAAAGGATCTTGAGATAAAAAATGTTTGTTGGCCTAAACATCTTAAGTTTGTAAAATGCTGCTTTGGTAACATGACAAATCTGTTGCTTCATAGTCAGCTGGGAGTCTAGAAAGTCTTCTGTTTGGATCGGCACAGGCAACATAACTTCGACTTCAGACTTTTCATCAAAACCCTTTCCCACCCAAAGGATCTTTGATTTCTTTAAATTTAAGAATAAATGGTGAATTGTCAGCCATTCCTTTACCTTTTTGATCATAATCTTACAACTTACTCCCTGGCAGTTCGCCCTTGAGGCAACAGGGTAGAAAAAACTGGACATCATCAGCATACATAAAATATTTTAAAGACTGGAACAATGCCCTAATGAAGAAAGATATATATTAAACAAAACAGACGAGAGTGCTGATCTCTGCGGTACTCTCTAGTCTCTAGCGGACAATATGCCATGTAGTACACTGGACAGCTATCCAAACCCTCCGAGTCATTTGTGTGAGATAGGATTTAATGGGGATGCAACCTCATTAAAAGATAAATCTGTTGGAATCTCGGTTGGAGAATGATGAGTCAAAAATAAAGTTTCTGCCTTCTTTAATTTCAAAGCTTGTTTACTTAAGATAGTTAGTCTGTGAGAATGACTGAGCAAAATCCTCTAGGCTGGAACAGAAACCTCACTGACCCCAGCCATTTTTTTAGTGCAATTTCAACTTTTAACAACATAAACAGCACTTCAAGACAACAGTAGACTGCCTACCTTTGCACTTACTCACAACTCAACCTTCCAGAGAAGGTCAGGAGCTCCTACTCTCCGGATCCCAGCTGGGTTTATACTCTTATCCCCATCCCAGCAGGGTCCTGCCCACAGAACTCTCTCTCTCTCTCTCTGTAGGATTTAAGGTGGACCAGGCTAAATAGGGTCACTCCTTCACTCAATCAATAATAGTAGATAGGAGGAGAGCCTTAATAAAACATCTGGCAAGGTAGAAGTAATCAGAAAATAAACCTGAATATCATCAGCGTAGATTCTGTAATCTTTATCAAGACCAGCCAGCAGCTGATAAATAGGGGCAATATTAATGCTGATTGGAACTCTGGAGGGTGCTGAATCCTGTGGCTCCAGATTGTGTCCCTCGAGAGGGTGACTTAACTCATCCTATGGTCACTCTCTAACATCGATCCTGTAAATATTAGGAAAACCACGTACTATAGCAGCAATGAGAATTTGATTAGAATGGCATGATCCAGTGAATCAAATGCTGATGAAATATCCAGCAAAACCAGAAAATACTTACCACCAACCTCAAAAAATCTGCAAAATTTTTCAGATCTTGAGCTGTGTAATGTTTCTATACTATGGGCAGCCCTAAACTCAAATTGAATATTTATTTTCATCAACAAAAGTACTACATTGTTTCAAAACAATGTTTCCTATAATTTTTGCTAAAAAAAAAAAAAAAAAAAGGATACGAAGAAACAGGACGATAGATATTTAAATCATCTCGATCTGAACCAGACCTTTTTTTTTTTATAAATGGCTTTACGATGCCAATTTCAGGCTTTTAGTACATGACCTGGCAATAGTGATGCATTTATTTATTTAAAAAGTCTTTATAGACTGCCTTCTGGATAAAGGTCAAAGTAGTTGACAGTACATAAAATACATTAAATTTACACAACTGGTGACAAACGTACCTAACTCAGTACATAACACTTTCATCAATGTACATGAGTATTGATTGTTTTTTTTCATATTTGATATTACTACAGTAACTTCAGAGGAGGAGGTAGGCTCAAACACCTCCCACTGAACTTCTCTCAGTGTCAGATCTCCCTGCAGTACCTGTCCATTAGGCATGGATATCTGATCAAGTAGCATATTTATTTTTGAAGCACAGTGTATAGAAAATTGCTCACAAAAATTCTCAAATTGATTACAAAACAGAGAACTTGACCTGCGCTGTTGGCGAATTAACTATATAAGATAACTCACGAGGATGTGAAGGTGCTGAATCTAGGTGCTGCTATTGTACGATGGTGGAAACTTCCAGCCTCTGGCCTGGGCGAACCCGAGGCTCAGGAGGAACTGGTCTCTGAAGCTGAACCCAGGCCCCCCTCATACAGCAACGCCACCAACCTGCTGTGCTGACCCCTTGAAGTGCAGTTTTAACCAAAACACTGCTATAAAATCCAAAATGACTTTTCAGATGGACTCGTTTTTCATTTATAGTTCACAACTTTCACCCAGAAACAAAGCACATTGAGATGATGTACCTTGTTTTAAATCTGATGTGATGCAGCTGTAAAGAAAATTGCACTTCATTATTTTGTTTTATGACTAGGGAGAGGAACTACAGTAGACCAATATGTGGAATAAGCTCTTCTAGTAGAGTGGTAATATTTTTCCTGATTTTTTTTATTTGTTCAGTTGTATAGCAACTCCATTTTACTCACCATAAAAATACCATAAATATTTGCTCTCCACGACCTGTAGATATTTGAAGAAGGGACATGTGTGGTCTTGAAGGTTCGTGTGCAATGCTGTAGTTAGACAATTTCTTATTTAGGTCTAATAAGAGATATTGCAACCTGCAGTACAAACCAATCCTTCAAAGATCTGAACCAACTAACAATATGCTGTGCAGAATACTCATAAGTTTTATTCATAGAACCATATGCTTCAATGTTTTATTCATCTATTTGTTATGCTACATTTTCCCCGGAGATCTATCTTCCCCCAGTTATAGAGGCTGGAGTGTTTGTAAGTCCACCATAGAAAAGACAGCTAGATGTGACCAGAGGACATGTAACATATGTTTAAACATAATAAACAGTACAGACAAGAATACAGACTATGTTGAATGTTACGCACACACACAAACACACATGCATATAAACTAGCAGAATCTAGCCAAATTGCCTGTTGTTTGCATGGATGAAAGTATTTTTTTCTTCAGAAAAGGAACTGTATAAGTCAGAAAAAATTAAAGTTATAAAGCTTTCTTATGTTTAATAGTAGCTGGTTTTTCACTTGGCGAGATTATGCCCAGAACATCTGAAACTTTTGCAAAACTGCACCTTGACCCATCAGGGTATTGCATGTTCTCTGTTTGAGTATTTGCATGTGCATATGTTTGCTTGTGAGTTTGTATGGACTTGCATTTGCTTGAGTGTTTGAGTGAGCTATGAGTATGTGCTTATGTGTTATGTTTTTGTATCTGTGAATTTGTGTTTGAGTTTTTAGTACAATTTAGTGGAGGTAGGGTGGGATAAGAGAATGGGGAGAGGATACAGAAAGAGGAGGGCGTTAGGGGGAAAGGAGAAGGAGTAACAGGGCGTGGAGAGAATGGAGGGGAGAAAGGAACAGAAGAGTGGAGAGTAGATGGGGAGTAAGAGAGCATGCAGATTTGAGAGAGTGTGAGAGCATGGGCAAGAATAGTTGGGAGGAGGTAGAGTGAATTTGGGGGTGGAGGAAGAGTGTGAGAGGAGCAGAACAGGGAGATCATGGGAAGTGGACTAGGGGGGGCTAGAGAGTATGGGGTTGCCAGAGAAGAGTGGAAAGTTTGTGAGAGAGTGTGGAACCTCCTAAACACCTTGTCACATACACAATTGTAACTCCCTCGCACATATATGTAAAACAACTGTAACACTATACTCACATATTACTCATCCCCTTCCATACCCCCACACTACACACAAACATACACACAAAAACACTCGTCCCTACTAGTCTGCTTTTCCTTGAATAGGATTCCTTGACAGTTTAGAGCTAAGTATACTGGATAGCCTAGCACAGAAAGGGTATATGGAAAGGGATGCCAATTTGCCTCTAACAGCAGAGTTACCTTCAGTCAGTTCTGGACCTGAAACATGAAAGAATACAGGAGAGACACACATTACAAATTGGACAACTACAAACACCTCTCCTCTTAGACTACCATTTCATCATCATCACCATAATCATCATCGTTTATTTATTACGCGTTCTTCCAGCAGGTGAGATCAGAGCATGTTACAGAATAGCCGAGCAGCAACGACAACATAGGGCCAAGTCAATGACAATGCAAGAAATACTGTAATAACAATACAAGAACAACAGCAATGATTACATAGAAGAGGAACAATCAGTTTTTACAGAACAACTGAACAGAATAGTAGAAACAGCCACAACAACATGTGAGCAGGAGAATGGGTTAAGAGCAGCCAGGGTGACGCAGCTCAACTAGGGGCCAAAGACCTCAGTGAATAGACACGGTTTCATTTTTTTCTGTAGGTCAGGAGGTCTGGAGATCATCTGATGTCCAGTGATAGGGAATTCCAAAGGGCTAGAACTGAGTCAGCAAAGAATCTTCTCCTCAAGCTGATGAATCAGATTTCCTTGAGAGCAGGCACTATCAGGCCAGTATTGGGTAGCATGTGAAGTGAGTGGAGCTGTTGTATACAGGGAGATTCGGCTGGTCAAATAGAACTGAGCCAAGCCTTTGAGAGCTTTATAGACCAGGACCAGAACTTTAAAGATGGAGCAGTGGACAATCGGCAACCAGTACAGAGACTTAAGAAGTGGTGCCACTGGATCAAACTTACTGGCACTGAGCATGGTCTGTGCCGTAGCATTCTAGATGAGCTGCAAATTGTGGATGAGTTTTTAAGAGGGCCAATGGAGAGGGAATTGTAATAGTCTAGTTGAGAGATGACATAGGCTTGAATGATGGCATTAGAAGGAGCATCAAAGAATGGACAGAGATGTCGAAGCTGGTGAAGGTGGAAGAAGGCAGCATTGGCAACAGAGCATATCTGAGCTTCCATGGTGAGCCTGGAGTCTAGGATTAAACTGAGACTGTGGACTTTGTGGCTGTATGGTATTAAGGATCCTTCCAAGACTTTATTATAGGATTTGGAAGAATGATCTAGTATACTAGTCTGAAGTACTTTTGATTTTTTGTGGATTAAGCTTCAATTTTTTGAGGTGTAACCAGTCTGCAATCCTCATCAGGAATGTATTTAGGTTTTGAATGGCTCAATCAGGATCAGCATCCAAGGGACAGAGCAGCTAAATGTCATCTGCATAGATGTGAAAAAGGATATTGACGGTCCTGATTCTCACCCAATGGGGCCAGGTAAATGTTGAACAGAGTGGAGGAGATGATAGAGCTTTGAGGTACACTACATGGAAAAGGGTGGGGATGGGATGGGAGAAGGCCTGCTCTAGGGATGTGGTTTGAGTGTGGTCCTGGAGGAAGAACTTGAACCAGGCAAGAGCTGTTCCAGAGATTCCTAGTTCTGCCAGACGGAATATGAGAATCTCATGGTCAACTGTTTTGAATGCAGCTGAGAGGTCCAGAAGTACTAGGAGAGCTTGTATAGATGCAAGTCATCAACCAGGCAGGTTAGTACGAATGTGCATTCATTGGTCATTCTTTTCATTTGTTTCGTGGTATTCACATATCTAGTATGCATGTATGTTTTCCATTCTACAAGCACAGACACACATGTACTAGAAATACATATGTACCTTGAAATAAATGAAACAAATGACCAACGAAAGCACATCCCTACAGGTTAGGGCTGTTTCAATACCAATGATAATTTTCCTTGATTAGGCAAGTGCGTCTAAGATTTTCTTCAGATCAAAGTTGAAGGTGTCAACAAGAACTGGGATAGAGGTAGGTCCAGTGGGTGCTGAAGGGAACGGAGTGTTGTTCAATAGGATCTGTAATTTGCATAATGGGCTTATCGCAGCTGTAAAATTAAAATTAGGGGAAGGGGTGGAGTTTGGGAGGAGTTAGGGAGGGGTTTAGGGAAATGGGGTGGCAGCACCGCTGCCGGCGATAATGTTTTGGACATTATCGCCGGCAGTAGCACAGGAAATATTGCCACCTTTTAGTGTGATGCTATGGGGGCGATAGTGTGTGGCATGGCCACACCACCACAGGCAAAACCGCACAGCATGATGTGGCCGGCTGTACACTAGCACCTTCCTGCCCCTGTTTTTGTCCCCCCACCCTCTTTATCGTGCCAGATCATCATTCTACACGTAATGATGAATCTAGCCCTTAGTTGGATAAGTAGCGTTGTAAGACTTATCCATCTAAATAACACTTTTTAAAACTTAGCCAGGTATCTTACTTAGCTGGATAAGTCTGACAAGTGCTACTTAGCTGGATAAATTGGAACTTATCCAAGCAGATGCTGCTATTTATCCGGATAAGGGGCGCTACTTATTCAGATAAGTCTGAACTTCCTACATACACAACCATGTGTAACCTGGTCACATTCTTGGGTTACCAGTAAGCCCTGGGTATTTAGTATCAGTCCATACCTAGAATAGGATGGATGAAGGGAGGAACCATTCAAATGCAGCCCCTCCTTCCGCGGGGTGTGGAATGGCTAGCCCATTTGCAACAGTATATAACCGTGCCCTTGCTACAGCTCGGGAGGCAGTCCTTTGAATTGTGAACAGTGTTTAGAGGTAGAGAGGAGCTTAGTTTTTGTTATTTTACAGGCCCAGCCAGTTTAGCAAAGCAAGTCCTGTTTGGTAGTCCTGGCCAGGGTTGGGAGGGTTTCTGTCCAGCCGGTACATAACCTGTCTGGAGGGAGATCCCTTTGAGTGCATTTTTTGGAATTTAAGTTAAGTGGTAGGGGTCTTACTGGAGCCTGAACAATGCCTGGGCCCAGGGACTGGGGAACCCAGGGTCTGGGGCTGTGCAGGTTAGGGAAGACCTGCCCCCCCATTGCCTCAGAGAGGAAGGGGGTGCCAGTGACCTGTTGTGAGCCAGCCTGGAACTATCTTCAGTTTTTAAGCCTAATTTCAAGATCCAGGTTGGAAGTTCTGACTGCCTTTCCTTCCTGCTGGGAGCATTCAGAGTCCTGTCATAAGGGATCCTTCCCATGAAGGATTCAAGCACAGAGAAGGTCTGAATCATCTAACAGTGAGTATAGGCAAAGCCTACCATTCCAAGGACACCTATCCGGTGATTCTTCAAACCCTGGAGAGCGAGAGACTTTTAACTCTGTGTGCTGCAGCTTAGTATTCTGGCCACCTGGAAGGGGTGTTCTGCCTATCCAAAGGACACCCCGTCCACCTGGGGACTCTATTTTTCCCAAGCCCTGGAGGGTAGAAGTTCCCCTGGCTCTGGCATCAGACATTTCTGCATAGATTGAAGAAAAACCTGTAAAGTACTTAGTTATGGTGCTGTGGACCAGTATTGTGCCATTTTTCAATTATTTGCTATAGTAAAGATTTGTTTGGACACTAACACAGTGGCTCTTTTCATTTCTTTGGCACATGGCACACAGCGCGCAGCACACAGAGGATCAGAATTTCCCTAACCCAGGGGATTCCAGAGGGAGAGTTAGGTCACCCTGCCCTGGAAACGAGAGGACTCCTTTCATCCCCCAGCTGAAAGAGCCTACACCCTGGGAAAGTAGGGAGGATGAAGAAATAGCCTGGGTTCCTGCCCCAAAGAACGTATACATTCTTGTATGTCCCCACTGGAGTGCAGTCTGCACCCGGGAATGGAGTTACACATGTTTTTGCGCATATGTACTCATATTTTATAATTTGCGCATATTGGGGCAGATTTTGTAACCTGCGCGCGTGGGGTACAATCGTGTGCTACCCAGCGCGAACAAATGTACATACGATTTTATAACATGCGCGCGCTGCCGCGCGCATGTTATAAAATCTAGGGATGGCGCACGCAAGGGGGTGCACACTTGTGCACGCCGAGCCCTAGGGGAGCCCTGATGACTTTCCCCGTTCCCTCCGAGGCCGCTCCAAAATCAGAGAGGCCTCGGAGGGAACTTTCCTTCTGCTCCCCCCCCCCCCCACCTTCCCCTCCCTACCCCCCCCCCCCCCAGCCCTACTTAAAGCCCCCTCCTTCCTTTCTTTCACAAGTTGGCAGGCGTAACTTGTGTGCGCCGGCTGGCTGCTGGCGCTCCATCCCCCTGGCACTGCTGCTGTACCGGAGGCCTCGGTCCCGCCTCGGACCGGCCCCACTCCCGCGGCCCTGCCCCCTTCCTGCCCCTTTTTCAAAGCCCCGGGACATACTAGCGTCCCGGGGCTTTGAAAACACAGGAGCAGGTTTTCTGGGTTACGCAAGTAAGTTACGCACATAAACCTTTGAAAATCTGCCCCATTATGTACAAGCAGGTTATAAAATACCGTAGCAACTTTGCATGTGTCCATAAACTCATTTATATGGGCATGTGCATGCAGCTTTGAAAGTTATCCTCTCTGTTTTTAGCTTGCTACATGATATTTAACTAAGTGCAGCACACTGATATTCTATTGATATTTGTAATTTGTATTTTGATCTAGGTTTTTGCTGCTTTCTGCTTGTTCATTATTGAGTTAAAAATATCTTCAAAGTGGACTGTACTGAGGGACAAATACATGATTGGGAATGTAGAAAAATCTTATTTGCCCTGATCCAAATGCAGGAGACAGGGTTGTACAAATAATGTGCAATATTTAATTGCACAGTTACTTTTCACAAAAGAATACAAATTGAGTTCCAGGAACAATCTGCCAAGATGCTTTCATATCAAACCCTTTCTCCTGGGAACTGCCTGTGCTCCGTGAGCAGCACAAAGCAGCACAGCCTGCTCAATAAATGACTCGTACAACATGGTGTTGCTGGCCTGCTACAGCTTTTGTTTCTCTGGATCCACAGTGCCTAGGCATTTTAGAAGGAGGTTAATCAGTGATCTTATTCACATGATCTTGAATGTACTTAAGGCCTCATTTTTCTCCCATTCTTAATCTATGGGAAAAAAAAAAGCTTAGCAAATCAGCCCCTTTAGTGTAGTACTTAAATAAGATCCTGTCTATAGTATGCGGCTCTCCTGTAGGACTGAGCAATGTTGGCACAGGGTGGCAATTGCATCACGAACAGGCACATGCAAAGAAGAATATCAGAGCACTGTGTCAATTGTGGATGGCAATTTATAGGACAATGGGCCAGTGCCAAATGGCACGATCAGCTGCTAGGCCTCTTGAGACTGCCGAGTCATGCCAACATGGCGTCTTGCTCTGGGATCTCCATTGTATCCTTTATTTAGACAACCTTGAAAACCGTAGCTGAAAAATGTAGGTAACATAGCAACATTGTAAATGACGGCAGAGAAAGAAGTATGCTTGGGGTTTTTTTTTTGTTTTTCCTGTCACTACAGTGTCCATTCCACAGAAAGACACATGCCCACAATGTCACGTCCCTTTGTGAATGGTGCCATACATAAACAAGAGGATGACTCATCTGATGTTGGTACCAACAACTTGGAAAGGGCTGGCTGGCTTTAGTGTACTCAGCTACAATTACCTTTGCTGTCTGCAGGGACAGCTGCCAGATACTCTCTGACATCATAAATTTTCCTCTGCTATGTCTTCTATGCCTTCTATATTTGCTGCCGGCCCCTCTATGCTTCATAAACACACCAGCTCTCTTTACAAGGCATGTTGGGATGCTTGTTCCTTTTTTATTATTTTTTTTCTCAATCAAAACCAACCAGAACATTAAGGAGGATGAAACACTATTTTCTATGCAAGGTTTAAGATATTCGAACTATCCTTTGAGATCAATGTCTAGGAAAAAATGATTTCGGGAGCCAAAAGACAGTTCTTTCATTCTGTCTGACTGACAGCAATTATAAGAAGCAATTACATTGTGTGAAAGGCTTTTTCTATATAGAAACTCCGGGTGACAGTTTTGGCCTATGGGGGCCAATAAGAATATAGAGTGTGCCATGCTGAGTCAGCATCCTGTTTCTGACAGTGGCCCATTCGTTTCACAAATAATTGGTAGATCCCAAAGAGTAGATCTGTTTCTTATTGCTTATACCCAGGAATGAGCTATGGCTTTCCCAAGTCTACTCGGCTAACAATTATTTATGGCTTTTCCTCTAGGAACTTGTTCAATCGTTTTTTAAATCCTGTTACGCTAGTTGACTTTACCACATCCTCTGGCAACAGATTCCACAGCTTAATAGTGCACTGAGTGAAAAAGTGTTTTCTTCAATTTGTCTTAAATCTGCTAGTTGTTAGTTTCATGGAATGTTCCCTTATTTTGGTATTTTTTGAAAGGGTAAATAACTGTTCTTTATTTACCCATTCCAACCCACGCATGATTTTGTGAACCTCTCTCATATCCCCTCTCAGTCATAGCTTATCCAAGCAGAAGAAGCCTAACCTATTAAGACTTTCTTTCTTCATATGGGAGTTATTCCATCCTCCATCATTTTTCTTTCCCTTCTCTGTGCTTTTTCTAGTTCCGTTATGTATTTTTTGAGCTCAGGCAAGCAAAACTGCACACAATATTCAAGATGCAATTGCAGCATGGATCCATCCAATGGTGCTATATTCTTCATTGTATTTATTTTCCATTCCTCTCCAAATAGTTCCTAACATTCTATTTACTGTTTTGACTATTGCCACACACTGAGCTGTGGATTGCAATGTATTGTCCACAAAGAGTCTGAGGTCCTTTTCCTGGGTAGTGATTTCTAATACAGAATGCAACACTGTATACCTGTAGTTGAGATTATTTTCCCCTATATACTCCATTTTTTTTACTTCTCCATGCTCAATTTCAGCTGCCATTCAGATGCCCAGTCTCCTAGTCTCACAAGGTCTTCTGCAATTCCTCACAGTCTACTGCTTGAATAATTTTGTGTCATCTGATCACCTCAGTCTGTACTCCTTTTTCTAGATCATAAATATATATGTTAAAAAACATAGGTTCCAATACAGACAACTGGGGCACTCCACTATTGACCATTCTCCATTTGGAAAAGTGACCATTTAGCCCTACGCTCTGATTCCTGACTTTTAACCAGTTAGTAATCCACAATAGGACATTGCTTCCTATCCCATGATTTTTTAATTTCCTGAGGAGTCTCTCATGAGGAGCTTTGACAAATGCCTTCTGAAAAGCCAGATACACTATACCCACCAGTTCACCTTTAGCTATATGCTTATTTACGCCTTCAAAAAAGTCTAATCGATTGGCAAGGCGATACTTCCCTTGGCTAAAACCATGTTGACTCTTCCTCATTAAGCCATGGCTTTCTATGCTGACACATGGTGGATCTATTGCTTAAGAACATGGCAGCTGCACATTATTTCCATTTTCTACATAGCTACACCCCTCAATTCCTCTAATTCTTTTTAAGTAGGGTTACTAACTGGTTCTCTTTTATTTATTGCAGATGCTACTTTAATTATTTATTTATTTATATTTTTTTAATACACACTTTTATATTCATGATATACCACTAATGCTTTCAATTAGCTCCATGTTCACACCACTAATTTCCATGTTATCATTTTATTTGTTAATTTTATATGTTAATTTTATATGTTAATTTTATATGTTCATTTGGAATGTGTGTGTATTTTATGTTTTTATTAGTTTTTAATAATTTATTTTCACATTATTTAATGTCATTTATTGTATGTTTTTAGCCCCTGATGCAGCCCTACTGAAAAAGGGCGAAACTCGGCTGGAGTCGGGCTCATTGCATAATTTGATTCTACGTAATAAATTTGATATTGTTGGACATTAGGCTGCTTATTGTGTATTTCTGCTTCCACGGCTTTATTAAGCAGCCTTCCTTGCTGCTTTGTTAGTCCCTCTCTTTTATTTAAGACAGGATAACTTGGGTCTGCTTTTACTCCTTCGTACGCCTGGACTTCTAGCCCATTTTTTGTTTGGGAAACCAGAAGTACAACTCCATGAGGTAAAACCAGGGCTGGATTAATCTGTGTTGAAGAAAGGAAGCCACCAGCTGGTCAGGCTACATAATTATTATTATTTTTTATAATTTCCCTTATTAAGTGAATCCTGATTTGATATGAGCTGAACTGTAAATGAAAGGCAGTGCAAACCAGTCCCAGCATCATACCACCCAGTCATCCATTCAAGAAACACAATTCAGCCAAAGGCAGAAACAGTATGGAAGAAGAAATCCCTTTTGATACTTTTCTTTATGATTCAGAGGCTGAGTACTGTGAGCTAACCTCAGAGAAAGGCTGGAGAGAAAGTTAACATCACACACCTACCCCAAACTCTTCATAGTCCCCACTTAGCTAACAATAATTAGTGCTATAACTTTCAGAACATGATTAGCTGCAATAGTTTACCGCCAGGTACACAGACCGAACTTGATGCTGCCTGCAAACAAAAGACTAACAGCATATCAGAGAGGCCTCCAACTCCCCCTACTGGTCATCTGCTCTCACTCCTAGGGCACAGAGCTGCTCCTTCTCACTGCTTCTGGACACCTCCCGATCCTCCCATTCTTTACTTCCTCATCATCTCTTCCCTTATCTTCCTTTCTGCTGTTGTTTTAAACCACCCTAAAACAGCAAATACACAAAACTGTATTTCTGTCTCTAGCTAAACCCCACAATGGCTCTCTGAAATGAAAAGGCCCATCAACTGCAGGAGTACAGAATTAGAAGCCCGCCCACAGCACTGCCGTCCACCTGCTGGTCTGGCACGCTCCTCGTTCTTAAAAGCAAGCTGTTTACACAGATTAAAACCTAACTGTGAAATTAAGAAACTGACAGCCTCATTTGTTAATTTTAACAAAACTTTTAAAGATGGCAGTAGCATGCTGTGTGTAAAAACAAACAAACCCCCCAAAAAAAACAACCCAATTCAGCTGTTTTAGCAGCACTGCTTCTCAGAGAGCCTCTTTAACTCACATTTATATATTGAAACATTTTAGGAGCATTGTGCCATGTCTTCTTCTGGACCGGGTCAGGGAAGCAGGGTTAGAAATACCCAAACTGTGTAGAGTCCTTGATGACGGGGAGCTGTTTCACTGGGATAAGCATGATAACTAAGCGCTACCCTAATGGAGTAAAAAAAAATAAAAAAAATTCTTCTCTCATCTCCAAAAAGCAAAAACAGCAACTGAGAGTGTAGAACAAAGTTCTGTTATTACCCTGACAAAATTAAAACAAGTGCAAAAGCCTTTGAAGGACTATTTTATCTATACTTCGTCGACACCAGTTTGGAAATGTATAGAAAGATAATTTTATGTCTAATACTGTAAAAATCATAAATAAAAAAAAAAGCCAATGATCCAATTTAAGGCTTAGCTTTTTGACAGCAAATATAACCAATTAAACAATCCATTCATTAAATGCTACTTAATGAAACAGTAATATCCTGGAAGACACTCTTCCAAGAAAAAAAAGTGACATTGAAATGAAAAGTTGTTTTCTGTGAGATTTTGGGCTTGGCATTTGGCATGAGAACCTTTCATCCCTTTTATGTGAGGCTCTATGAACTTGAGCAGCCTATCCAAGAGAGCTGTGTACCATGCTCTTAGAAATTTATCAGACAGAGAGAGAGAGTGTGTATGATGCTTTTGAGAAATCTATGAGAAAGAGAAGAGTGTGTGCTATGCTCTTGCAAAGTTATCAGAGAATTGAGCATGCACCAGGTCCTTCGAAAATCAGACAGAGGGATCCTCCATGCTCTTTGTATTCTAGAAGAGTGAGATGAATGCATTGTGTGTTCTTGGAAGCCTATCAGAGAGATATGCGTGCATGAGAGGTCTAGAACGGGTAGATGTGAATCAGTTATTTGCTCTTTCAGATAATAGAAAGACTAGGGGGCACTCCATGAAGTTAGCATGTGGCACATTTAAAACTAATCGGAGAAATTTCTTTTTCACTCAAGGCACAATTAAACTCTGGAATTTGTGGTTAGTGCAGTTAGTATAGCTGTGTTTAAAAAAGGATTGGATAAGTTCTTGGAGGAGAAGTCCATTACCTGCTATTAATTAAGTTGACTTAGAAAATAGCCACTGCTATTACTAGCAACGGTAACATGGAATAGATTTAGATTTTGGGTACTTGCCAGGTTCTTATGGCCTGGATTGGCCACTGTTGGAAACAGGATGCTGGGCTTGATGGACCCTTAGTCTGACCCAGAATGGCATGTTCTTATGTTCTTATCATACTGTTCTATAAAAGAGAGTGAGATGTGTGTGCCATGCTTTTGGTAAACCTATCAGAGGGATGCATACCCACTGTTCTTGGGAAGCCTAGCAGAGATAGGAGGGTGCACCATGCTCATGGGAGACCTATCAGGGAGAGTGAACTGCGTTACATTCTTGGGAAACCTAGCAGAGAAATGCATACTCCATGCTCTTGGGTAAGTTGTCAGAGTGAGATAAAGGAGGTGTAGTCTTGGGAAAGATCAGAGAGAGAAAGATGTGTACCTCATGCTTTTGGGAAACCTATTAGAGAGAGAGGGGGTATGCCATGCTCTTGGGAAACCTCTCAGAGGGAGCGAGAGAGAGAGAGAGAGAAAGAGAGAGAGAGATGTATACTATGTTCTTGGGAAGCCTATCAGAGAGATGCATATTCCATGCTCTTGTGTATAACCTATTAGAGCAGTGATTCTCAACCCTGTCCTGGGGACCCCCCCAGCCAGGCAGTGTATGCAAATTTTCTCTCATGCATATTCATTGTGGATATCCTGAAAACCCAACTGGCTGGGGGGGTCCCCAGGACAGGGTTGAGAACCACTGTATTAGAGCGTTATGAATGCACTGTGCTCTTAGGAAACCGATCAGAGAGAGATGTGTGTATGCACCATGGTCTTGAGATACCTAGCAGAGGAGGCACCTGTCAGAGAGAGAATTGAGCACCACATTCTTGGGGGAACCTTTCAGGGAGGTAAATTTTTCTGCAGGGGCTTACTGATAGGCTCTGCATGGAGGGTTAAGATCATCCAAGTGTACATAACCAGAAACAAGCCATAAGCTACAAGTTCAACACCCCCTTCCCACTTGAAATGGAAAGCTATTTTATTCTTCGGATCGTGCTCAACTCTATTTTAGTAGAATTCACAGTCAAAGAAAATTTCAACTTAGTTAACAGTTTGAGACCTCTAAGTTAAAAAGCCATTTGGAAAAAAAAAAAAAGACAGGCTGAAAATCTCCCTGATTACTAGAAAGTAAGAGGAGATCCACATGCTGCTGCCTGCATAGCTTTCATCACAGGTGATTTCCACAGTCTTGGTTTAGAAACATGCCTATAAAACCTGAAACTCAAGTGGAAAGTAGGTAGGATGCATAGGAGTGTATTATTCCACCATGCTACCACTTTTCCGTTTATAAAATAATAATTCTGATCTAACAGACAGGAGGATAACCAGACATTACTACTACACAGTATTTCTAATTATAATAATATGATAGTAGTGACTAAATCTTGTTTTGGTGACTGTGGCAGTATTTATCCAGACACAATGCAACTAAGAACTGCAGGTGATGACATTGCCACTATTTAACATTCCCTAATTAGATCTGTGCAAGTCTACAGTATTCTGATTTATATATATTTTTATGGAGCGTTGACAGTACATTCATCCATCATAGACAAAGAGCGGGCAGAACACACATTCTGATCCATTTCTCATGGGTCTTCAAGAGCACTGCCCTATTTTATGCATGTTTTAATACCTTACAAGTTAATAGATGACATGCCCATTTTTTAAATTGCTCCGCATTGTTTTGAGGATTGGCAGGATACAAATTTTTCTGTCCTGTAGTGCATTTTTGTGTTTTTTATTAGCATTGACATTATACTCACTGCTATATATGCTGTTACATAAGTAGGGAAGAGTTCAAGAAATCAGACAAAGAAATAAAGAATGGGACCTCTGCTACCTGCTGAATGGAACAAGCTCTACACTTTAGTGAAAAATCAGTGAAGCAAATTAATATACTCAAGCTCTCGGGCACGTAAGACAGTCAAAGGTTTTCATCATTTTGTATTAGTAAAACAGTTATTTGCACTGAAAGCATTAGCAATGAGCAAATTGCACCTGCTTGTTGATAATTTAATATTTATAATACTGTATAAGCCAAAGGAACTGAGTCAATCTGTCTTTCTATTGATCCATCTCTACTCGTATCTTTGTGAATATGATTTGGAATCTAATCTCTCTGGTCCTAAATCATTCTTTGACTCTGGATCCATGTTCCTGATGGTAGTGTTTAAACAGCCATGTCGAGATTTACGGCTCTGTTTTGCCTTAACCCACTGTTCAAGGCTGCAATGATTGAATATTGCCTTGTAAAACCTTCCTCCTATATTTTTTCCATCATGACTTCGGCCCGGCTTCCTCATTGTCTCTCTCATGTACATCCTGCTCGATGCATCATAACCATAAATCTATGTATTTACATACTGGGATTAATGAGTGAAAAAGGCATTCCATTTAATCCACAGAAAGCATTTTAAGCAAGAACCATCCATCAAAATATGGTCAGAGACAAAGGGCTGCTTGAAGAGAAACCCTAGTATGAAGAAACATCGGTACTTCATAAAGCAAATGGCCACGGATTTGAGACATCATTCTTTCTTTCTCCTCTTCTCACATCAGTATTTCTTTCATCCCACTCCATGCTTTTCCTCCCTTCCACTCCTTTCCATTTCACACTTGACCTCAGTTAAACAAATGAAACCATTCACTTTTTTAGGTCATTTTTTGCGCGCACATACACACACACACACTCACACACACACACTCGTGAGATTGGCTCACTCCTTCGGTAGAGCAGGCTTCTTTTTATGATGTTCAGTGACTAGGGCGTGGAGACCCTCAATGCCTTGAATAAGAGAGGTATTCTATTTTGTTTTTTGATGGTTGGTTTGTTATTTTTTATTTCTTGCTATAGGTGATCCATGAAGAAGGCAGAATAGTGATGAAAGATCTTCTTTGGGTTTAATAAACCAATTCACTTTTAAACTCTACCTTGATGTGACTGAGACCATAATTCAAGGTAGCTTGACTCTTCTTGCCAAAATCTGAGTCCACTCCAACTCCCAGTAACAACTTGAGTCATTCAACTGGATTACATATAGCTCGATCCTCACTTAACTTCTAATTAAGGTCAAACTATAGTTAAAAGTCATAGAACGGGTGAGAGAGCATCCCCTGTCACTGGAATTCAGGATTCTGCCCTACCCTCACCTAGCAAATAAAAAATCAGAGCTGCAAAAAGTCCATAATATGAGATGATGCATATTGACAACTGAAACGGCCTAGCATCCAACATTGTTGAATGGAACTAGCAATTATTTGTTTGGTTTCTTTAGTTTCTTTCGCTATAATTCTTTATCCCTTATCTCCTACAGCTTTGAGGGGGCTCTTTCCTATGTTTTTCCCTTTCTGTTTAAATGATTGATTGAATTGATTATTGAATGTTAAATATAAAGCAACAATCCAATAAAAAGGTATCACCTCCAACTTGATGTATGACTTATTTCTGAAAAAAAAAAAAGAAATTATGAATTAACAGAAAGTTTAAAATCATGTGAACTAAGATAAGCCAGGCACATTTGAGCTGGGTCAAAAAATTCAGTTTAGGATGGACCATACTTGGCTGCGATATCAAACAAGAAATTTAGATGGGACAATATAATGATAACCAGCATCTGAACTGTGACCAGAGCCATTCTTCAATTGGTTAGCATCCCATCTGGGATCACATAATGCAAACCAGCATGCGAGCTGGAATCACCTACTGGTAGCCTGCATTCATACTGGGTTTATCTAATGCAATCCAGCCTCCCAGCTGGAACCACCTAACTCAAACCAGTATTAGAGCTAGGGCCATCTAATGCAAACCAGCATTTGAGCTGCATCTCAGCTGGTTTGACCTTTCCTAAAGTATAATCCACTTTTATATGCATTAAAAGCATAACCTCAGGAAACAATAGTTACCATTGAATTAATAATTCATGAAAGGGAAACATAAAGAGAGTTTACATATACAAACACTAAAAGAGTTATTTTTTCCAAGGGACTGTTCTGAGATATTTAGGCTTGGTGCTGATATTATTAAAAGCGAGCTTCTTGTAAACACCACAGTTAAACAGGATCCTCATTTGGACGACTCTTCCTGTTTGTTGCCTCAGCAGTCACTGTCAAGATGTATTAAGTCTGGAGGGATTATGTCACTCTCTTTTTATAATGTCATTCTGCACTCTTACTCCTCTTCTAATCATCTTTACGGCATTTGGCCTTATCATTATAGTCTGCATGGTATTTCATCAGACACAGCCTACTGTACACCAGGTGATGATGGATTATTGTGGGATATGACATTTATGTTACTGGAGAGGAAAAGATCTCTTTTCTCGTGAGTTACAGTCGTTCCCCACTTGTGAAATTAATACTCTTAACTCCAGAAGAACCTGATGTATTCTTTTTGCCATATGTTGTAAATCATTTTACAATGGTTAATTTTGCACATACACGCACACACAAAAAAACCAAAAACCACGCATTGGGCCCCTAGATTTGAAAACTGTATTTGTGGCTCAGAATAGAGGAAATGTTTATGAAGCTCAGAGGTGCTGTTGTCTGTACACAGGCATGAATAAACTACAGATCTGAACACACTGCAGCTTGCTTTGTGTTTTCCTGTTGCTGTAGGCTGACTGTATGGCAGTTTTGTAATTGGCTAGAGCAGTGCCACACAAACCAGTCCAGGTCATGCCCCCTCTCCTAGCCAGTCAGGTTTTCAGGATATTCCCAATGAATACGCATGAGAAGTATTTGCATTTGTAAAGAATGCTTCAATCCCTTACTAACCAGATTACCCTTAGTTAAGTTTGGAAGTTAAATTCCAGCATCTGGAAGACCATTCTTGAGGACTCCTCTCTTTAAGGCTAGTCTGGATTGACCAGTTATCCCCTATAAATGTGGATGGTGCATGGGTATAGGCAGGGGCGGCTCAAGGCAAGCTGCTGTCTGAGGTGAGGGATGTGATGGCCCCCCCCCCCCGCCTGCCCCAAAAGCAAAGCACAGGTCAAATCATTGAGAGGGTCATGGGGGGGCAGAGGGTCCCCTTGGAGTCTGGCCCTTCTGGAGACTGGAAATGCTACAGAAGGGGGAAAGGAAGGGTCAGAATTCCCAAAGTGCATCCCTGATGATACTTCTTGGACGCTGGCAAGCCTGCTACACTCCCAGGAACCCTACAACCTGCCTCCCATATTTCCGCAGCATTTGTCCCCTGGAGATGTGAAAAATGGGTGAATAGTGGGGATGGGGGGTGGGGGCGGTGCATGGCACATTCTGTCCAGGTTAGTGCAAGGATATCAGGTGGACTAGGTGAACTTTACACACTAACCCTCACCACACACAATTAAAAACTGTGCATTTATAATAACTGATTATACATGAAAAAAAGATATTCATAGTCTTCCAAGGTTTAAAAATATCACAGCAACATGTATATTTTTACATGTACTGCACTGGTGCCAACCAGAAAACTCTGCCAACAAAAATTTGGTGTTAGGCCTATTGTAAAATACATTTGTTGTAGGTTTAGCCCTCAGAAAGCCATGCGTAAACTGAATAACAATGATAATTAATAAACCTATTATGATGTATTTTATGTTACATAGTAATCTACTTAGTACAATATGTTTGCTATAAGCGGCCTAAAAATATTTTAAATAAATAAATAAGCCTCCCATACCAAAACAGCACTAAATGCTAGCACTCAAGCAGTAACAACCCTACCTTTGAAAAGACAACACTACAAATATGACACTAGGTTCTAAAACACCAATACACCTCCTATTAGGAAAACAAAATAAGTCAGGCTGCTGTATCCCTACACAGAAACTACATGCCAGCAGAATACATCCCTTCGATTACACTTGTAAAACACAGACGGATCGACACCAAATATAGAATAAAATATCAACAAATGTGCAGACAAAAACTGAACTGGAAACTGAATGAAGCCAGACATGTATACAGTGCAACAATAAAAAAATAGAAACACCATCATTTCTCATAAAACAATAATAAAATCAAGAAATATAATATTAATCATAATAGTAAAACTATAGGAATAGAATAAATATTTCAAAATGGCTGATGAACAGGACATCAATACATTTTTTAAATGTTCTCTAAAGCATAATAAAATATTTCAAAACAAGATACATCAAATAACATTCATCAGTTAAATCTAATAGGAATTTAAAAAACTCCCCACTCTCCATACCTGATATCGTTTGATTTCCAGTCACCCTAAACTTGTTGTGTTTTTTTTTTTTTGGAGGGGGTGGGGGAGCACAAATTTTATCCTCTCTCTCTCACACATACTCGCATGTCCATTCTCTTTCACACATATACTGTCACATACACACTCTTGTACACAACCACACCTCTCTCTCTCACAGTCACTGATGCACTCTCAGGCTCAAAGAACTTCTCTCTCCCCCCACCCTCCACACACAAGCTCTTACTCCCCCGGATTCTCTCACTCTCACTGACTCCCTCACATACATACACACACCTGGGCAAACTCCCATTCATTCTCACACTGGTCCCCCCACCCCCTAGGCATGCACACATTCATTCTCACAAACAGACCCCAGACAGGCACCAATTCATTCTCACACACATACACACACACACACACAGGCAGGCACCCATTCTCACATAGTCAGACCCCAGAAAGGCACCTATTCATTCACCCACCCCCCCAGCAGACTCCCATTCATACAGATGCACATACTGAAGGCAGACCCCCTCCCCCCTCTCTCTTTATCCAGCAACCTCGGAGTCTCTTTCATTCCTCTGCTGCCACTGTTAGTCTGTTACTGCTGCCACATGGCTATTGGGGAGACACCAAATGCTGCTACTGACACTGAAGCCAGTTCTGCTGCCTCCTCTGTGCAGGCCCTGCGATATTAAAAATTTGTGGGGCTGCCAGTTCCTCCATGCTGATCTCGTACATTGCGAGATCATAAGAACATAAGAATTGCCATACTGGGTCAGACCAAGGGTCCATCAAGCCTACTGTTCTGTTTCCAACAGTGGCCAATCCAAGTTACAAATACCTGGCAAGTACCCAAACATTAAATAAATCTCAAGCTACTATTGTTTATTAATTAATAGCAGTTTATGGATTTTTCCTCTAGAAATTTATCTAAACCTTAAACCCAGTTACACTAACTTCTGTAACCACATCCTCTGGCATTGAATTCCAAAGCTTAACTATGTGCTGAGTGAAAAAGAATTTTCTTCGATTTGATTTAAATGAGCTACTTGCTAACTTCATGGAGTGACCCCTACTCCTTCTGTTATCTGACAGAGTAAATAACAAATTTATATTAACTTTTTCAAGTCCTTTCATGATTTTGAAGCCCTGTATCATATCCTCCCTCATTCATCTCTTCTCCAAAACTGAACAGCCGTAACTTCCTTAGCCTTCCCTCATAGGGCAGCCATTCCATTCCATGCCATTTATTTTGGTTGCCTTTCTTTGTACTTCTCCAGTGCAACTATATATTTTTTGGTGTGGCAACCAGAATTGCACACAGTATTCAAGATACGGTCTCACCATGGAATGATACAGAGGCATTATGACTTCCATCATTTTATTTGCCATTCTCTTCTTAATAATCCCTAACATTCTGTCTGCTTTTTTGATCACCACAGCACATTGAGCCGATGATTTCAATGTATTATCCATTATGTTGCCTAGATCTCTTTCCTGGGTGGTAACTCCTAAGATAGAACCTAACATTGTGTAACTACAGCAAGGGTTATTTTTCCCTATATGCATCATTTTGCACTTGTCCACATTAAATATCATCTGACATTTGGAAGCCCAATCTTCCAGTCTCGCAAGGTCCTCCTGCAATTTCTCATAATCTGTTTGAGATTTAACTACTCTGCATAATTTTGTGTCATCCGCAAATTTGATCACCTTGTCATACCCCTTTTCAGATCATTTATAAATATATTAAAAAGCACTGGGCCAAATACAGATCCCTGAGGAACTCCACTGTTTACCTATTTCCACTGTGAAAACAGACCACTTAATCCTACTCTCTGTTTCCTTTCTTAACCAGCTTGCACTCCACAAAAGGACATCGCCTCCTATCCCATGACTTTTTAGTTTTCTTAGAATCCTTCATGCGGGACTTTGGCGAACACCTTCTGAAAATCCAAATACACATCTACTGGTTCACCTTTGTCCACATGTTTATTCACTAGGGATGTGCAGAGGGACGCCCCTGTCACATGGTAGGAGCAATGGATGGCTGGCGCCATCTTGTGCTCCTACCATGTGACAGGGGCTGACCAATGGCACTGGTAGCCCCTGTGACTTAGTAAGGTCAAAGGCTATCGGCACCATTTTGAATACCGGCAGCCGAGGGCATGAGTGCAGGAGATGATTCCCAGACCCCCCCCCGCTGGACCACCAGGGAGTTTTAGTAAGTCTTGGGGGGGTCAGGTGGGTGGGGGCTTTGTTTAAATTCGCTCCTTTAGAGGGCCTAATAATTCGGCGAAGATTCATTGCATTCGTGGGGAATCGCGATACGTTTTGCTTCCCCACGAATACAACGAATATGGCCCTATACGTTGCAGATTACCAATACATAGGAAACGAATGCACACCCCTATTATTCACTCCTTCAAAGAAATGTTGGAAATTTTTGAGGCAAGACTTCCCTTGAGTAAATCCATGTTGGCTATGTCTCATTAAACCATGTCTATCTAAATGTTTTGTAATTTTATTCTTTATAACAGTTTCCACTATTTTTCCTGGCACTGAAGTCAGGGTCACCAGTCTATAATTTCCTGGATCACCCCTGGAGCCTTTTTAAATTTTGGGGTTACATTGGCCATCTTCCAATCTTCAGGTACAATGGATGATTTTAATGATAGGTTACAAATTAACTGAAATAGGTCTGAAATTTCATTCTTTAGTTCTTTCAGAACCCTTGGGTGTATGCCATCCAGTCCAGGTGATTTACTACTCTTCAGTTTATCAATCTGGCCTACCACATCTTCCAGGTTCACTGTGATCTGGTTCAGTTCATCTGAATCATCACCCTTGAAAACCTTCTCCAGAATGGGTATCTCCCAACATCCTCTTCAGTAAACACTGAAGCAAAGAAATTGTTTAATCTTTCCGCGATGGCCTTATCTTTCCTAAGTGCCCCTTTAACCCCTTGATAATATAACGGTCCAACCGACTACCTCGCAGGCTTTCTGCTTTGGATATATTTTTAAATCTTTTTGCCTCTATGGCCAATTTCTTTTTAAATTCTCTCTTAGCCTTTCTTATCAATGTCTTACAATTAACTTGCTAATGCTTATGCTTAATCCTATTTTCTTCTGATGGATCCTTCTAGCAATTTTTGAGTAGCCTCTTTCACCTTACTTTTTAACCATGTTGGCATTCGCTTGAACTTACTTCTACTTTTCTTAATGCGAGGAATACATATGGACTGTGCTTCTAGGATGGTATTTTTTAACAATGTCCACGCCTATTGCACACTTTTTACCTTTGTAGCTGCTCCTTTCAATTTTTTTTAACTATTTTTCTCATTTTATCAAAGTTTCCCTTTTGAAAGTTTAGTCTTACAGCCATGGATTTACTACTGTCCCCCTTCCAGTCATTAATTCAAATTTGATCATATTATGATCACTATTGCCAAATAGCCCAACCACCGTTACCACTCTCAATAAATCCTGCACTTCACTGAGAATTAGATTTAACATTGCTCCTTCTCTTGTCAGTTCCTGAACCAATTAAACCATAAAACTATCATTTATTTCAACCAGGAACTTTATCTCTCTAGCATGTCCTGATGTTTCACTTACCCAGTCAATAATTGGGGTAACTGAAATCTGCTAATAAACACGTTGTACAATTATGTTTCAATTTTAATGTGTGTATTTTGTTGGTGGTAACTGAAATCTCCCATTATTACTACACTACCAATTTGGTTAGCTTCCCTAATTTCTCTTAGCATTTCACTGTCCGTCTTAGCCAGGTGGACATTAGTATAATCCTATCACTATACTCTTCCCCAACATGCAAGGGATTTCTACTCATAAAGACTTGATTGTGCATTTAGTCTCATGAAGGATCTTTATCCTGTTGGACTCTATGCCATCTTGAACATAAAGCACCACCCTGCCATGAAGAGGCTCCTCTCTGTCACTGCAATATAATTTGTATGCCAGTATAGCACTATCCCATTGGTTATCCTCTTTCTACCATGTCTCTGCCTTTCTGACTACCTGCTTAATACAAAATACACAAACTTCTGTTTTTGTCTGCCTTTTTGACTACCTATTTAATACAAAATACACAAAACTCCTGGGTTTTGCCTGCCCTTTCACCAGCTATTCAATACAGACACACAAACACACTAATTGACATACCCGAATAGTTTTACTTCTCCCCGGTACTTTTAAGTTTTAAAAATTTCCCCAAGCAGTACTTACTGATTCTTTTCAGCCACCAGCAAGGTGATCCTCTCCTCTCAGTGCTCCCACTCAGCATAAAGTGCTACTCTTGCATATTCCCAAAGATAACATATGCAAATCACTAAAAATTCAAAAATTATTATTATATTTTTTTACCTTTGCTGTCTGACCTTAGTTTTCTAATCAGTTGGTCATAGGCTTTTTTTTCCCAACCTTCCCTTACTTGGTCTTTTGCCAATTCCTTTTACAGGGTCTCTTTTTTCTGTTTCTTTTCACCTCTCTTCTTCCCTTCTTCCGTCAAACACACACTCAGGTTCTCATTCTCACATGCTGTCTCTCTCTCACACACATACTCAGGCTCTCATTCTCACATGCTGTCTCTCTCTCTCAAACACACACTCTCTGGCTCAGGCTCTCACTCTCACATGCTGTCTCACCAAACATACAGGCTCTCACTCCCACAGAGTCTCTCAACTCACTCAGTCTCTCAACTCACTCTCATACACACACACTCACACTCTACAGGGCCTCAGCTTCTCTCTCACCTCTGGCCTCCTCTTCCAGATTTGCCACGGGGTGGGCTCTGCAGCGCCCTGATCTTCTCAGGCCGCCACAAGATGGGATCCATGGCGGCCATGCCACAAACGCAGGATGCAGCTCTACTTCTGCACATGGCGGATGCTCCTCCTCCTTCCTGCTTGTGCGGCTCTTGCAATGTTTTTCTTCCGGGGCCGCGCAGGCAGGAGGGAGGAGGAGCATCTGGAGGTGACTTTTTCTTTTGGCTGTGATGGTACCACAGGCCTGCCAATCTTCCTGCTGTGTGCTGCCCCCCCCCCCCTCGGTATGCCACTGAGGCAGTGTGAGGTGGATGCCACAGTGGCATTCTGAGAGGAGCATTTTTTGCCTGCCTCAAAATTCTGCTGCCTGAAACGGCCACCTCACCCTACCTTATTATAGAACCATCCATGGATATTGGTGTGGTTTTTGGTTTAGTTGTGGAGAGGAAGGAAGAGATTGATAGTGGACCCATGTAGGCCTCATGGTCTATTCATCAGGAATAGCAACTTTGCTTTTTCCAGACTGTCATGGATCCAGGAGGGACTGTCCCTTGGAAGGTGAAGAAGAAGAGTATGGAAGATTTTATCCTTTTTATTTGAGTTTATTTCTTGAGATCTGTTCCTACCCAGGAGGGAAGACACCCCTGCCTGAGGAAGAGAAGGGTGAGGAACTATTGTCCCCTGCTGCAATGTAACAGGAGGATCAGCATTATCCAGTACAGAAGAGAAATTTTCATTTTTGGGGACTATTTTCCAGTTGTTTTGGGAGGAATATTTTACCATCAAATTCCAAATGACCTAAAAAAGAAAGGGACTTTGCTATTTTTGGTGTGTATCAAGTTTATTTATTGTAAACTGAACTTTCAAAGATTTTATCTTGGTTGTAGTAAAATTGTATTATTTTGAAACCAACTCCAAGTGTCCAGGCTATTTCTTTTGAATTCAAAGAAGCCACAAGCCAGGACATCTAAGAATGAGCTTGGGAAACTGTTGGAGGATTCCCACCCCTATGAACTTAGGGTCTCAAAAGGTTTATCCCCCTCCCCTTGAGAAGAACCCTGTGTCCCAGTCAGGTCCAGCATGACTGTGTGTACATATTGGGGTAGATTTTCAAAAACGGCGCGTTGGCGTACTTTTGTTGGCGCTCCAGGCGCCAACAAAAGTACGCGGGATTTTAGTAGATACGCATGTAGCCGCTAAAATCCTGGATCGGCGCGCGCAAGGCTACCGATTCCGTGTAGCCGGTGTGCGCCGAGCCGCGCAGCCTACCTCCGTTCCCTCCGAGGCCGCTCCGAAATCGGAGCGGCCTCGGAGGGAATTCGCTAACGCCCTCCCCTCACCTTCCCCTCCCTTCCTCTACCTAACCCACCCCCCCGGCCCTGTCTAAACCCCCCCCTACCTTTGTTGGGGGATTTACGCCTCCCAGAGGGAGAAGTAAATCCCCGTGCGCCAGCGGGCCGCTGGCGCGCCTAGACGCAACCCGGGGGCGGTTCCAGAGGGCGCGGCCTCGCCCCCAGACCACCCCGGGCCGAAACCACGCCCCCGGGCCCGCCCCCGAAACGCCCCCCTCGGAAAACCCCGGGACTTACGCGAGTCCCGGGCCTATTGAACATAGGCCTACCGGGCCTATGTTCAATAGGCCCGGTAGGCCTATTGAACATAGGCGCACTGGCGCGCAGGGCCCTGCTTGCGTAAATCCGGGCGGATTTACGCGAGCAGGGCTCTTAAAATCCGCCCCATTGTGTATTTGCACGGGGTGGCACTCCCGGGGGGGGGGGGCTGGTGGCATCAGGAAAGGCCCCAGAGCTGCTGGCGGAGCCTAACTTATCAGCAGCCAAAGAAGAAGATAGGCTGCCAGTGGAACTCTACCTGCCGGAGGCTGAAAATGTGAGGCTCGGCATGCGTGTGTGTGCAGTCCCCTCAAAAAGCAGAAATCCTGATGAGGCAGGGAGGCCTCACCAGGGAGGGAAAAATCACACATCTTTACTGCTTGGTGTCTGCACCTAACTGAAACTAGCCACACCGTAAACTGCAAAATGGCCGGGTTATAAAGCAAGGAACAACCAATCCCGGCTCTCCTAGGTGGGAGGAGGGCAAGGGGGATGGAAAGCTCAAGAGATGTTAAATCTCAGGGAATGGAACTAAGGCTTTTAGTGGTGGACTGGATGGCCCTGCCCACAGTTCTCATCTTATATTTTTATAGCTTGTTGTTTAATTAAATTTTTAACAAATTTTAATCTTATTTTTATTGTTTTACAGTTTATGATTTCTCTTGTGTTTATTTTTAGCATTGTAAACCGTTGTGGTGGCTTGTTCCAAACAGCGGTATATAAAAGTTTATAAATAAATAAATCAATCTGTGACTTTATAATTCCAATTAAGATATGTGGTTACTGAAGTTAATTGATTTCTCTGTCCGATTAATAGGGTAGTTTTGAAGCTTCTTCCCAGAATTTGGCAGATAGTGTGATTACTCCCAATTTCTATATCATAAAGTCTCATATTTCATATACCTCTAGTCCAGTTGTTCAGCACAAAGTTTCTCCTTCTCCTTACTTCCCTGTTGGTACCTAGGAAGTAACTCCATACGCCTTTCTTCAATATCCTGATGATATGGTTGTGGTTAGCACCAGATGGGCGCCACTAGTCTCCTTGTACTACTCATGTCCCCTTCTCCCCAGGAATAAATGGAGATTCATTCCCTTGCAGGACTCTCCGTGAGAGAATCCAAACTCCTTAAGATGTTACCTCACCTGAGTCCCTGGTCCCTAGGTCACCGAGACAGAAGGCAAAAAGTAAAAATAGTTTCAAAGTTCAACCCAAAAAGGGGAAGAAGGAAGGGCGAATAAAATTTTCTTCACCACAAAGCAAAAGGGCAAAAAATGGACTTCTCTCAAAAAAAGGGGAAAAAAAGGCACCTTTTCCTCTTGTCCATATTAGAGGTGTAAAGGTCCTTTCCCCAAGACAGCAACCCAAACCCGGCGCAGGCAAAGTGACATTCTGTCTCCTGAAGGGGGCTAACAAAAAATCCACACCCTAAAATGCTGGCACTGGGTTTTATATTCTGAAGACTCCACCATTTCTGTCTCCCACATGGGGGGAGCTAAAACCCACATTAATGTTACTTCTGTTCCCCCTATGACAAAGGGACATTCCTCTTAGTAGGAACCCATCCGCATACAGTATGTGCTCTCTCCCTCCCCCACAGTGACCTTCTTCTCCTCTCCCTTTCAGCATTCACCTCCTTCCCCTTTCTTCCTCCACAGCATTCATACCCCAGCTTCCCTCACTAGGGCAGGAGATAGTCTAAGCCAGTCGAATGCCCACAAATATTTTCAACACCAGCAGGTTGGCTGTGCTAATTTTGCAACGCACAAGATTAGCGCAGTCAACCCATGAGTTTAAAAATACTCGCATGGGGGGTTGGCTTAGACGTCTTGAGCGGAAGTGGCCATTCTCCCACCCCAGTCTCTTCTTCCTTGGCCTCCGCACCTGGGTCTTCTCTTTGTCTCTGCGCAGTCTTCATGGTTCACTGCCCTTGTACGTGGGTTTCCTAGTAACAGAAAACCTGCGCAGGAGATGGGGGCAGCGTGGACATAAAGCCTGTAAATGTGCTCAGGTTCACAGGTCTCATGCAGGGCTTGGCCTTTTGGGGTTTGTTTTTTTTTGCTATTACTGCTGCTGTAGTGGCCTAAAGAACCCTGTGTCTGTGGAGGCCCTGCTCTATCTTTCAGCCCAGTGGCTGGGTGTCTCTGTGGATAAATGTAACTGAAGTGGCAAAGAGAGGAGGGGCAAGTCAGTTTTTTGAGGTGGCACTTACCACCCCCTTAGCTACCCGCTGAGCAGAACGCACCGAATTCTACATTGGTAAAATTACTAAAATTGAAAACCATTCCTCCCGAACACTTGGCTAAGGCCAGCCCTTTCGTGGTGGGCAGCAAAAAATATAGCCACTGTCCCCTTCTGTCCAGCTTATTGCACAAATTCTTTGAAGAGAAATGGAAACAGCAAAACTACAGTTCTGTTTCTTTACTGCAGTGGTCCTGGAGAGTAAACTGGAGTTTTTTGTGGGTTGTGATGCATTTTATTGGAACAACAAAAGGCCAACGCTGACTTCTGTTTCCGGTACCGTGTCGGTCGTCATCATCATCCGTCGTCTATACTGCAGAGAGAAAGGATCACCAGTCCTTGAGGGCAGCAAATGGGGCTGGTTTTCAGGATAGATTTCCCTGTACACTGCCTCAATTGTGTGCAAATCTATCCAATGCATTTGTAGCCCTTCTCAGTTGAAGCTCTCCAGATGGAAAGAGGTAGTTACTGGGAGGAGAGGAGAAGCCTAACATCAAAGGGCAACCTTCTTACTTTTACCAGGTTTCTTCAAGATGGAATTTGCCAGCAAATTTCTGCGCCTTTGAACAGAAGAGCAAATCCAATATATATCTCCTGTGTGCTTGCTACTTCTGAGCACGCAATGGTAAGAGCACTTGCCATCAACAAACAACTTAACGCAGTAAAGGAAAGGCAACAGCTGTTTTTTAGTGAGGCAATCAGATACAAAAATGGACTAGCACCACTATTTCCATAAAATATAATGTAGATGTTAAGCATGCTGGTGTGGCCTTGGCCCTCAGAAAGCCATGAGTAAACTAAATTATAACCATAAAAACACAAGATATAAATGATAATACTAGAATCATATTAATGAAAAGAATATTTCAAAACAGCTGATGAACAGAGAATCCAATAATAAAAAAATTAAAACATCTTAAAAATATCCCTAATACCTATAAAATATTTTTAAAAAACAGCAGACAAATGAAATACCATCCAATAATTAAAAAGAATAAAGGATTAAAAAAAAAATTCTCCAGCTCTAGGAAGTTTTCATTCCAGTCACCCTGAGATTGTTGTGAATTAGTCAGAGGTGGTAATGTGTACAAACCTTCTTCTCTCTCCTTCATAAGCAGACACTCTAACGCACCTGCTCATTCTTATACACGCTCTCCTATACGCTCACTCACAAATGGTCCCTGACAGTCAGTCACACATGCTGACTCACTGACTTGTTCACGCACATACACTCACTGACACACACATCCTCGCACACTCATACATACATGTTCACTGACTTTCACACATGCTCTCTCATACTCATATACTTCTCTCTCATACTCTCTCTCACCCTCACACGCACTCTCTTGTTTACTGACACTCACGTGCAGTCATGCTCACATACATGCTCACAGTTGCACACGCTCACTGACTCATGCACTCACTGACTCACACAGGCTTTCACTCTCAGTCAAGAACACACATTCATTGACTTAGGGGCTTTCTCTCTTACTCTTCTCCCCTCTGAATAAATAAATTAGTTTTTACTTACATTGGTGGTCAGGGGGACCTAGACAGGGCCCTAAGAATAAGGTTTGGATAGGATGCCTGCTGCTGCTTGGTTCCCCCCCCCCTTGGTTTGGAAAGGGGAGGGTTGGAAGTTTTTTGTTTATCAGTTACTTTATGCCACTGCCCAGTGACTGAGAGCAGGGTTGGAACTGAGCCGGTGCTGCCTCCCATCAGCTGCCGGCAGAAGCATGTGAGGGGAGGCGCCAGGAATGCAGCGATGGTGGGGGACAAGGTGCCTGAGCAGAGCAGCGGCAACAGGTGCATGAAGCTGCCGCTTGTGTTACTGCTGCCACCGCTGCCGTGCTGGTAAAAACAAAAATAGTGGACAGACTGAGTGCAGAACCTCTGGGGACGCTCCCACTCTGTGCTAAAAGATTCTGTGGGACCTGATTTTGGTCGTAGTGTCCCTACGGGCACAGGGCCGCAACGGCTAACACAAACCCCATGATCCTCCCGCCTGGCTTACCGGGGCATGCCTGAAGCCCCAGTAAGCCAATCCACCCCTGCGCAGCTGCTCTTTCTTTCTTTCCTCCTGCCCACAGGGCTTGTCGGCAGAGCTGCGCATTAATGGGCCTCATGACTGAACCGCCCCCGGTAGTGCAGCACTTCGAACCCCGCAGAGCCAAAAGGAGAGTAACAGGCAGTGGCTCAGAGAACACGCTCAGCTGCCCAAGCTTCTGCACGCGTCTCCTCTCTCGCACTATGCCCTGCAGCCGCACCGGGAGGAATAGGCGCCTGATTGGATCACCGCTGCCAAGCTTGCTCTGATTGGCCAGCATTTGAGCAAGCCTTTTTGGACCGGATATCACAGTGTCCGGTTACCCTTGTAACGGGACAATGTGTACAACGGGGCTGGAAAACTGAGCTGTCCGGTCCAAAACCAGGTAGTTGGTCACCTTATTCCACAGTCTTTTATCCAGAGCTTGGTTAGCTCTACAAATGTCGTCCATTGCAGTCCTCTGCTTGTCTAGTGGAGCAACGGACTCACAGACATGCAAGTTAAACTATTTTTCTATTGCAATGTAACACATTATGCATTTCAACGAATATTTTTCTTGTATAAAGAAATATAGGACAATATCAATAAAGGATTGACATGAAACCTATTTATAATAAATGCATTTATGTCAATTATTAAGCAAGTACCATCAACTCCTAATCTAAAGTACAACATATAGATAAACCTCTCATCTTTTTAAAGCCAAAATAATATTAGGCTCTGTTAGCTCTGGAATTGACTTCCACTGCAGTCCTCTGCTTGTCTGCTAGAGGAACTAAGTCTCAGGTAATCAACAGTGATGGCTTGCTAGATTTATAGAAGTCTTAAAGCATTGGTAGCCAACTCCGGTCCTCAAGAGCCGTAAACAGGCCTGGATCAGGATATCCACAAGGAATATACATGAAATATATTTGCATGCATTGCTTCCATAATATGCAAATATATCTCATGCATATTCATTGTGGATATCCTGAAAACTAGGCTTGTTTCTGACTCTTGAGGACTGGAGTCAACCTCTGTCTTAAAAGGATTTCACTTTCAGTACTACGTCTGAGTGGGGATTCATAGTAAGAGTTACACATGGTCATTAGGGGGTATCCTAAAAACCTGACACATTTGCAGCTCTTAAGAAATAGAAGTGAATACCACTGCTACATAGGATTGCCTACTGGCTCCATGTTTTCAAGATTCAGTTCTAGTGTTACCTTATTACCTGCACGAATTGTGGAACTCTTTGCTAGAAGAATTAAGAACAAAAAAGATTTCAAAGACTTCAAGAAGGGATTAAAAACCTGGCTAATTAAAATAGCATTCCAGATGCATGATTTGAAAGGAGGTAATGATTGATTAAAGGAAGAAATAGAGTTAATTAATTGTTTTGATTTTGTGTCTCTGTATATTGTATTGTTTTTAATTTATGAATTTTAACTTTGTGAACAGCCATGATTGTTCCTATAGAATAATGGTCTAGAAATAAAAATAAATAAAAAATGAATAAATGAAATTATAGTTTTGCTTTTCTTTGGTAAATCAATAGGGACATCAGAACTACGAGTCTGTGCAGGCAGTGGGGTAAAAACAGGACTGGGTGAGCTTGTCCTGAAAATCTGGAGCACACTGGCAACCCTATGCTCATATCATTTGATAAATCTGTTGAGCTTGGAGGTGGACCCTTGTCCTGGAGCAGTGGAGAATGGCTCCCTGGTAGGGACTAGGAAGCACCTGCCCCCAGGAGGCAGAGCACAGGAGAAGACAGAGGCTAGGATGAGCTTCACCACTGGAAGCCCGCGGCCTCCCCTGACCGCTTGGACTTAGGTGGGCTTCGCAGAGCCTCCCAGAGAGGTGGTAGAGAGGCGTGCCCATGAGCAGCAAGGGAGCGCAGTCAGACTCTAGGCTGTAGGTCTGGAGGAGCAAGGAAGGCCAGTACAGCGCAGGTGATGACAAGGCAAGGGGCAAAGCCAGAATCAGGTGACGTGGTCAATGGCAGCCGAGGACAGAATCTGAGGATCAGTGCGAGGAGTAGTCAACGAAGCAGGGGTCAGGTTCCAGAGGTCAATCGAGGTCACAAGGCAGGCAGAGGTCAGGATCCAGGCAGCAAACAGAATAGTCAAGGAGCAGGCCGAGGTCAGTACCAGAGAGACAGTCCGAGGGTACTACCTGGGGAGACAGGACAGACAGACGCTGGAACAGAAGGATGCGGGACAAGGCTGGAACAGTAGGACGCTGGAACAATAGGACACTGGAACAAGACTAGAACAAGACTGTGAACGCGGAGGCAAACTAGTACACTTACAGTGCTGACCCTATTGCCAAGGCAAGGAAGTGCAGGCAGGGACTTCCTTATATCGTACATTCAATCAGGGTGCGCTGCAGAGCTAGGACCCGCCCCTGGCCCTACAAGAAGCCAGGCGGTCCGCACGCGCGCACTTAGGGGTGTGGCCAATGCCACTGGGGACGCTGAACTCCGGCGTGAGGCCTGGTGCACAGTGGAAGGCCCGTCGACCGCCGCCGTGGGGTGCCAAGGCCTGGAGGAACTCGCAGCTGCCGCTGGGGAGATCGACCCGTGACCTGCATAGGAGCTAGCCAGGTGAGAGGCCCGTGAGTGGGCCAGGCACGGACGGGGCGCGCAACAAAATCTTCCCAAAGATCTTCTAAGATATATTTTACAAAATGAAGCCGAGCTCCTAGCATCTGTGAGAGCATGTACAGAGATTTAAAACGTCCAGGGTCTGAGTCATCAAAGGGGTTTTTTTTTTCATAGGCATTCAATGGAAGAAAATCTGTGGTGAATCAGGCGCCTAAGGGCTGTAGCAATTAAAGTCAGACAAAGATTTATAGGAAAAGTTTCATTGTTAAGTCATTTGATTACAATAAAAGAAAGCTAACAGCCATAATCACTACAAAATGTGAACACCCATGATCTGCATTCAGAATCTTAACCCCCTATCCATAATCTGTACATTCACCAGAGGGTGGGAGTTCATCAGATTATTTATTTATTTGATTTATATTCCGCCTTTTAGACACTTCAAAGCGGATTATATTCAGATACTGTAGGTATTGTAACATGCTCTCAAAATAGTTTAAATAGGAGCATGCTGAGCATGTTCAGTGCTTAAATCCAAACGTCATCAGGGACAGGAAATGAGCTTATTAAGATCCCAGAAATTCTTGGTGAGAATGACAGAGCCCCTCATGTAATCAGGGAGAGTAATAAGTCCCCTTAAATGATCAGCGTTACCTAATGAATTTTTACCATAAAACAAGTCCCTTCTCTGTAACAGAGAGATTTACTGTAGACAAATGAACTGGAAGGAGTTGAGTCTTTAGCGGTAGTTCATACTTTCAGGGGGTTCAGTACAATGGACTCTTGCTATACCACGCTATTGCTCTATGTAACCCTATTTTGGTGCAAAAACGTCATCCCAAAGGGACATAACATTCTAAAATGGGACTAACTCAACAGTCTCCTTCCCCCCTCTTCTTGTCCCAAGGGGGGCAGGTTCTTTCTGTTAGGGGAAGGATAACCTTCTAGCCCAGGTCGTATTTGAACCCTTGTGTGTGTGTGTTACCATAGCTCTTTGGGACAAGTACCCTGACAAAACAGGCTGGACTCGCTGGATGGGTGATCAAAGTAAAGTTTACTGTGATTGATTGTAAAAAAAAATCAATGGCAACATAAAATAAAGTGTCCAAGGATATCGAGCTTCTGGAGCATGGATTTAAGCAGTATCTCTCTCTGTGGAAGTGTCCCTTAGTACTAGTGCTTGGAACTCGTGTATCATCCACAGAGTGGCTATTTTTCCAAAGGTGACTGGGGTATCCTAACCAGGGTGGATGTCCCTTTTTCCACAATAGCAGATGTCCAGAGGACACTCCCAAATTCCAACCTGTCTGTGTCTTGTGTAGGGATGTGAATCGTTTTTTGACGATTTAAAATATCGTCCGATATATTTTAAATCGTCAAAAATCGTTAGGGCCACGATACAATACCAATTCCCCCGATTTATCGTCAAAAAATCGTAAATCAGGGGAAGGGGGAGGGCAGGAAAACCGGCACACTAAAACCCCCTAAAACCCACCCACGACCCTTTAAATTAAATCCCCCACCCTCCCGAACTCCCCCCCCAAATGCCTTAAATTACCTGGGGGTCCAGCGGCGGTCCGGAACGGCAGCGGTCCGGAACGGCCTCCTGCAATTGAATCGTGTTGTCTTCAGCCGGCGCCATTTTTCAAAATGGCGGCGCAAAATGGCGGCGGCCATAGACCAACACGATTCGACTGCAGGAGGTCGTTCCGGACCCCCGCTGGACTTTTGGCAAGTCTTGTGGGGGTCAGGAGGCCCCCCCAAGCTGGCCAAAAGTCCCTGGGGGTCCAGCGGGGGTCCGGAAAACGATCTCCTGCCGCAAATCGTTTTCCGTACGGAAAATGGCGCTGGCCATACGTGCCGGCAGGAGATCGACTGCAGGAGGTCGTTCAGTGGGGGTTCCGGACCGCCGCTGAACGACCTCCTACAGTCGATCTCCTGCCTGCGCCATTTTCCGTACGGAAAACGATTCGCGGCAGGAGATCGTTTTCCGGACCCCCGCTGGACCCCCAGGGACTTTTGGCCAGCTTGGGGGGGCCTCCTGACCCCCACAAGACTTGCCAAAAGTCCAGCGGGGGTCCAGAACGACCTCCTGCAGTCGAATCGTGTTGGTCTATGGCCGCCGCCATTTTGCGCCGCCATTTTGAAAAATGGCGCCGGCTGAAGACAACACGATTCAATTGCAGGAGGCCGTTCCGGACCGCTGCCGTTCCGGACCGCCGCTGGACCCCCAGATAATTTAAGGCATTTGGGGGGGTGAGGGAGGGTGAGGGATTTAATTTAAAGGGTCGGGGGTGGGTTTTAGGGGGTTTTAGTGTGCCAGCTCACGATTTTCACGATACTTTAAACACCCAAATGGCAACAATACGATTCCCTCCCCCTCCCAGCCGAAATCGATCGTTAAGACGATCGAGGACATGATTCACATCTCTAGTCTTGTGTCCTCAGGATGGAAACTCATAAGAACATAATACGTTGCCTTACTGGGTCAGACTAAGTGTCCATCAAGCCCAGTGTCCTGTTACCAACAGTGGCCACTCCAGGTTACAAGCACCTGAAAAGAACACAAACATTAAATAGATCTCATGCTACTGATGCTGGTAATAAGCAGTGGGTATTCCCTAAATCAACATGTTTAATAGCAGTTTATGGGCTTCTTCCCAAAGAACTTATCCAAACTTTTTTTAAACTCAGCTATTCTGACTGCCTTAACCACATCCTCAGGCAATGAATTCCAGAGCTTAATTGTGCATTGAGTGAAAAAGAATGTTCACTGATTTGTTTTAAATGTTCTACTTGCTAACTTCATGGAGTGCCCCCTAGTCCTTGTATTATCTGAAAGAGTAAATAACCGATTCATATTTGCCCATTCAAGTCCTTTCATGAATTTATAGACCTCTATCATATCCCCCTTCAGCTGTCTCTTCTCCAAGCTGAACAGCTCTAAACTCTTTAGCCTTTCTTCATGGAGACTCTGTTCCATGCCCTTTATCATTTTGGCCGTCCTTCTTTCCAATGTGGATCTCCAGATGTTTCTTCAGTCCACTACATTCTTGAAAGGTCTACTCTAGAAACAGTTCTCAATGCTTCCAGCTCTGGGTTAGGAAGGGAGCAGAAAAAATACTTCCTTTTCACTAAAAATGGAAAACTATAGTACTGGAAAACACAACACTAGATCTTCTCTTGCTGGTCTCTGCAACCTCCTCTTGATGGGGTGAAGGTGCACAGATGGGTGCACAGATCCCTCCTGCACAGACTGGAGAGGGGATTTCTGCTTCCCAGAAAGCACAGGTCTTCCAGATTCCAAAATCTCTCAAACTTAGCAAAAATGTCAAAACGTTGCTCTCTCTCTTCCCTTCAGTCTTTATCACAAAGACCTGGCAGGATGGTGTCTCTCCCTTCCTTATTGAGGCTGGGAGCCTAAACTTGGAGAGCATACCTATATACCTCTGTCTCCTCCAAAATCAAACCTGAAATGTCTCACTCTACCCTAGGCTAGTCCCCTCTTGTGCCTCAGGAACTCTCCATTCCAGACAACCTCTGGGGGAGGTGCTGTTATGAATGGTAGGTCCCTTTGTAGCTGTCTCACCATGGGCTGGGAACTAGGGCCATCTAGTGGAGACGCCATAGTCTCTACACCTAAATAGTGAAATTTCAGGCAAACTTACAGGCCGATACAGTAAGGGTGCGAAAGAAAAAGTGCGGCAGTGCCGGGTGCCCGCTTGTTTGCCACGCGCACAGTTCGGATCACATACCGCTTGATACAGTATTTAAATGGCATGCAAATGCAAGCCGCGTCCAAAGCGCGTCCATGAAGCGCAATCCATTTTACTGTATAGAGCGCTATACAGCGCCTATACAGTATCCTGGGTGCACTGGTACCTGTCATTTCAAATGTCATTTCAAATGACATTTGAAATGACAGGTACCAGGAAGTGGATGGTTCTCCTACGCTCGGGCATCGGGGATTGCCAGTCCTCTCTCCCCCCCTCCTGAAGCAAGGCGCAGGGCGAAAATTGACTTGACATGTTATTAAAGCAAATAGAAATTGTAACAAAAATAAACTTACTGCATGCTTCCAGCAGCCCCAGTCCTCTCTCCCCTCCTCCCGAGGCGCCCACCGCGGCTCCCCTGCCTCCTGGGGGCAGCCGGCGGCGAAAGCGGCTTCCAGCAGCCCCGCCGGCGAAGGTGCATGAACGCACGTCCAATTTGGGCGCTCAAGCAGCGAAGGCGCATGAGCGCACGCCATGACCTGAGCACCCGGATGGACGTCCGAGGTCACGGCGTGCGCTCATGTGCCTTCGCTGCTTGAGCGCCCAAATTGGATGTGCGTTCATGCATCTCCCCTCCTCCCAAGGCGCCCACTGCGGCTCCCCTGCCTCCCGGGGCAGCCGGCGGCGAAAGCAGCTTCCAGCAGCCCCGCCGGCGAAGGTGCATGAACGCACATCCAATTTGGGTGCTCAAGCAGCAAAGGCGCATGAGCACACGCCGTGACCTCGGACGTCCATCCGGGCGCTCAGGTCAGGTCACGGCGTGCGCTCATGCGCCTTCACTGCTTGAGCACCCAAATTGGACGTGCGTTCATGCAACTTCGCCGGCGGGGCTGCTGGAAGCCACTTTCGCCGCCGGCTGCCCCGGCCATCTTTACTCATCAGCCCCTATTATACTATACTCTATAATAGGGGCTGATGAGTAATGATGGCCGGCGCCATCTTTAAAGATGGCGCCGGCCATCCAGTGCTCCTACCATGTGACAGGGGCCGGCCAATGGCACGGATACCCTGTCACATGGTAAGGGCAAAGGGGCATCGGCGCCATTTTTTTTTTAGCGCAGCTGATGCCTGGGAACGGGAAATTGTCCCCTGAGGCCCCCCTGGACCACCAGGTAATGTTAAAAGGTTTTGGGGGGGTCGGGAGGGTGGGGGAGGCTAAGGGGGGTCGATTTAAAGGGTTGGGTGGTTTTTTTTTTTTTTTTTATCGGGCCATCGGCGCCATTTTAATTAGTGGCAGCCAAAATGGCGCCGATGGCCCGAGAGCGGGAGATCGCGCCGGGACCCCCCCATTGGACCACCAGGTAATTTAACATTTTGGGGGGGCTTCGGGAGGGTGGGGGAGGGTAAGGAATTGGTTTTAAAGGGTCAGGGTGGGTTTAGGGGTTGTTTTGGTGTGCCGGTTTTCCCGCCCTCCCCCAAATAATTCCCGTGCCCTATTTAACGATTTAGGACGATTTATGACGATAAATCGGGGGCGTTTTTGTATTGTATCGTGCACTCTGACAATTTAGGACGATTTAAAAATTATCTGATGATAATTTTAATCGTTCAAAAACGATTCACATCCCTACTATTTGCTAATGAATTCCACATCATTTTACAATCTCTTATTCTCACAGGTTTAGACTACTGTAACGCCCTCTATCTTGGACTTCCTGACAATGCATTTTGCCTGTTACAACTAATCCAAAATTCGCTGCTTGCATTCTAACTGGATCATCAAGAAAAGAGCACATACACTCATTACACTGGCTCCCAGGTAAACACAGAATAGTATACAAAGTTTTGTCCATTATACCTGATTTACAAAGATTCTTCCACCTGGCTTTGTTCACTTCTCCGAATCTATCGACCAAATAGGCAGTTATGTTCACTACACAAAAATCTCCTTGAAATACCAACAGTTCGCTTGGCTAGATTCGACATTACTCAAAGATGTGCTTTTTCAGTTGCAGGCCTCTCGCTCTGGAACTTGATCCCAGACTATCTAAGGCAGATTCCATCGCACAATGAATTAAAATAAAATCTAAAAACACATCTGTTTTTACAGGCCTTTAGTTCCCTCCCTATTGCTCTCTAGGCATCTTCATGACCCCTGCTGGATATTCATCATACTCTTTTCTCTTTTCGTTACTAGAATATTGACTTTTCATACTTTTATTTGTATTTTAACTTAATATTTATGGTTTATGTTTTTATGTTATTTTAATCTATGTATGTTGACAGTTGTATACCATTTTGATCAACACTTGTAAAAGTGGTATATAAACCTTTCTAAATAAATAAATAAATAAATAAATAAAATAAAGTACAGTGCACTTTAATTTGGCTGGCAAGAAAGACAATTTGCTGCTATTAGCACATTGCATTTTACAGATTGGAAGTTTCTTTGCCTACTTAGCTGGGAATCCATCAAAGTTCAAGCATCTCTAGAGACAGTGAGTGCTGTGGTGCCGTTCCCTTAAGGTGATGTCATCAAATGTAACTAGTGTCAAGCTTTCTAGAGGCAGCCGAAAGGTGAGCAACCGATATTAATATAGCTACGATATTAAGTCAGAGAACGTACAGAAAAGCTTTTCTGTACACTTTTCTGAGTGTAAAGGGACGGATTTTCAAAGGGTTACGTGCGTAAATCCGGAGGATTTTCAAAAGGCCCGGCGACGCACGTAAATCCCCGGGATGCATGTATGTCTCGGGGCTTTACTAAAGGGGTGGGAAGGGGTCAGAGGCTCCTGGCACAGAGGCCATTAGTCGCTGTGCGGGGTATCGCGCGCCGGCAGTTGGCCGGTGCACGCAACTTACTTCAGCCCCAGGGCTGAAGTAAGTTTTAAAACAAGAAACAAAAAAAGAAAAAGGTAGAAAGGTAGAAAGGAAAGGGCGGGGGAGGTAGTGGAAGGGAAGGGAAGGTGGGGTGGGGGTGTTGGGAAGTTCCCTCGAGGCCGCTCCGACCCCCGATTTTATAACTTGCATGTGCAAGTTATAAAATCGGGTGTACATGTGTGCGCGCCGGGTAGTGCGCGCACATGTACGCCCGCATGCACCTTTTAAAATCTACCCCAAAATGTACAGATCGGCCGCAGATTTGTTTTCTGTATCCCAGACGAATGACTAATAGCCTCATCAACATGCATTTGCATGTGATGAGTGCTTTTAGTTTCAGGGGGGTTTGGACTCTCATTGTGGACGCACTAAACTCCTTATTGTATGTACACATATTTCCAATGCAAGAAAACACATTTCCTTCCCATTTTATAAAAATATGTGCACATATTTTACACATAAAATAAGTGACAATGTGTGAATAATTACCCAGAATGATATGCAGTTGTTTTATAAAGTATGCATGTATACTGTTTTGAAAATCCCTATTTGCGTGTGTGCTTGGTGAAGGTATCAGCTGATACCTTCACCAGTTCACCCAGACCTTCTCCAGTAAACCTAGACCATCTAGCAGGGGCGGATTGGCCTATCGGGGGATCGGGCATCCCCCCTGGTGGGCAGATCGCTCTAGTCACGTGGTCTGCCGTGCGCGGCCGTGACAGAGTGCTCGGCAAACCACGTGATGTGTCCTGGGCCGGCCTGGGCGGCGAATACCCGGGCCGGTCCGACATCATGAGTCCGCCGCTGCCATCTAGCACTTCACCCTGAATCCCCACCAGTTCACTGAGCCCTCCCACCCAAAAAAGTACAGGCAAGTCTGATTTCACTTGTGTGAGTCAATTAGCAGGTGTAAAAGTGTATGAATAAGTTCAGAAGTGTATGTGCATGTTTCTTACAAAATAGCAACTGCCATGCATACTTCTCAACCCTGAACCCTAGACTGGCCCTTTTTTCCCAGTACACAAGAAAGTAAACATGCATACATACTTTTGCTATTTATAAAATAGCACACGCTCACAAATGTAGATGCTTCTTGGCTTTTCAGCTCATATAAGCACACAACTTATAAAAACGTATTTGCATAAGTTCACTTTGAAAACTGATGTAACTTAATGCTCTTTGGCAATGCATAAGTTATGCAGGTTGCTAAAAATATTCCCCTCCTTGTGCATGCACTAACCAGCTCATTAGCCTGCACGATAATAAACACGTTGTTTACTAAGCCAAAATGTTCTCTACTTAGTGCCTATGTGGGCACATTACATTTTCATGTGCCTGCATATACAAAACTTTATAATAGAATGGTAATTACCTCACTAGTCCCTCATTAATCATTATGTGCTATTTACTAAGGCCTTGGCACCAAGAGCTAATTGTAATGCATGGTTGCAGTTTACAAAGGGGAGGAGACTGTATCCTGGGCCTTTCCTTCAACAACATGGAATCCCACACTTTCCTCCCAGTTCCAATCTTCCCTCAACCCCAAATCTGATGCCCCCCTTCCCAACTCCCTTCCATTGGTTCTTATCCCCTGCAACCCCAATCCCAAGTCCAATTCCTTGATTCAAAATATCTGATTCCTGGCAGCCGAGCCTGAGCGCAGAGGAGAGTCAATTGGTGAGACGCTCGAAAATCTGCTTTTCCCGCCCGGCTTAGTCCGGCGCAGGTCGGTGAGGCCGGTCCCTCTGCTCCACTCGGCTGTCATAGAGGCTCCAAAAACCACAGTGTTTGGTACATCTAGCGAATCCTGTGACGATAGCAATTAAGCTTTATGCCTCCAAAACGGAAGGGGAGGGTAAGGGTTTACCCCCCGGCACCTCTCCCCTCTCCTATCCAACAGGAGATAATTCGCTATATGTCCAATGCAGCTCTGACCTATCCAGCAACCAAGGATACTGCAGACTCAGTGCAAATGGGAGAAAACACTGAGACAATAGAGGAGGCGTCGCTGAGCCCAAATCTGAGGCCACCACCGCAGAGAGGAAGTGAGACCTCCCCGGGAGATGTAGCAGCGCAGATGACAACTACCGGGACCAGGTTAGACTTGGTGAACCAAGGTGAGACTCCTCCAGTAGCGGAAGGAATTGATCTTGAGCTAACAGATAGTCTGGACGCTCGATCAATCCAGGCAGCCGAGACTGTGGGATTAAGCGCTGCAACCGGAGGTGAGGTAATTGAGATCATAGCACCTCCTCAAGTGGTGACACTAGATCTATTGTGGGACTTGATGACTAAAATGAATACTAATATGAAGGGGTTAGAGAAAAAGATTGATGGTATTGCAGGGAATTATTCTCAGGAGGCCAAAGATATTCGAGAGGAGGTTAAAAAATCCACTGAAAGAATCCAGAAATTAGAAGAATTAGAGAAAAAGAATCAAGAGTTTCATGCTGTGGTAGCAAAAGACAGAGAATATTTGTCCAGAAGACTTGAAACTTATGAAAATAACTCCAAAAGATTAAACTTAAGGATATTAAATTTTCCAAGGATCGTAGGACAAACGCCAATGGAGACATTATATCAATTATTTCGAGAAGTGTTCTTATTTCCTACAGAAGAATTACCTATAATTAATTTATGTTATTTTTTACCTAAAAAAAATCCGGCGGTGAATACCTTGGAGTTACCATTCCAAGGTAACCTTTCTAACTTTTTGGAAAATTCTGAGAGAATAATAGATAGGGGGGTATTACTAATTACCTTTCAAAAATTATCAGACCTGAATAAGGTAATGAAAAAATATTTTTCTGCCTATCACATAACATTCTGGGATAATGTGGTAAAAATTTTTCCAGACTTGTCTTATGCTACCCAGCAGAAAAGAAAAGAATTTTTGGTTTTCAGGCAGGAGGTAATCTCCCTGGGTTATTCCTACACTCTTAGATTCCCTTGCAAATGTATGTTAAAAAAGGAACAGGATCTTTTTGTGTTTTTCTCACCAGATCAACTAAAGAGTTTCATAGAGCAAAGGAGAGTAGTCACATCTTCCCCTCTTTCTAGTGAATAGTAAAATGTAATCAGAACTCACTGTGGATGATGTTAATATAAGAAATTGTCTTTTGTTTCCTAATATACTCCCTTTATTTTCTGAGCCTCTATTAAATAAGCAGATGATTGGGTAATTATTTCTGATTCTGTTAAAAATAGGTTGAATTACGGAATTATTATTGTTCAGGCTGAATTATGAGATTATTAATTGTTTTATGTACTAATTTTGAAAACTTAATAAAGATATAAATTATAAAAAAAAAATATCTGATTCCTCACCTAGGCCTCTCCCACAACCTCTTTAGGTCCACCCTGGAACCCCCAACCATCAACCCTCCACACCATCAGGAAGATCCGTTACTTCCTGCTGGTTCCAGCACCATCTGTAAAATTGCTGTCTGTAGCAGCACTATCCATTACATGGGCCATAGTACATAATGCCACCATTGGCACCATTTGACAGTACTACCAGCTGGGAGAGGGGTGAATGGTAGAGTCTGACGGCTTCCAACTGGAACAGAAACAGGGTGTCTTCTGCCTGCAGTAGCCACTTCCCACTTGGGTTAAGCCCTTGGGTGCTTGGGGGCCAACAGGGCTTAAATAGTAGGCTCTGAACTATGACTAAGCAGGAACGCAGTTGGAAATACAAGCAAACACTGGAAGGACTAGATGAGACAAATCAATAGATCCGAAGAAGCATAGAATACAATATAGTGAATGCAGCGAGAGAAACTCTGGAAGCAGGGCTCCAACAGGAGGGCTGGAGAATGAAAACCAATGTTTGGCACCCTTCTGACTGGAAGTCTGGGAACTATACATGTCCAGACAGGAATCATGATAGCTGCCATAAAGAAGCGTGAGCCAAAGAGCTGGAAGTATTGACCAGATAGTCCTTGAAGCTTACAGAGGCCCCTGCTGGCAGGAGGCAAGAACTATCTATTGGGACCTCACATTGTTGGGGGGGGGGGGGGGGGGGAGGGTGTGTGAGGAAATTGCAGGGGATGCTGGAAGGGTGATGGGGATGAGGAGGGAAGAGATAATCAGATATTTTGGATTGGGGGATCAGACTTAGGATCAGAGTCACAGGAAGTTTGGAACCTAGAGGGGAGAAGTGGAGCGTGAGGTCATGTTGTTGAGGAGAAGGTCCAGGACATGACTTCTCCCCTATTTATAAACTGCTGCCATGCTGAACTGGTACACTAGTAATTTTTACAGTCCCAGGGAAGATATATTAAGGTGATGGTATGCAGATTGCATGCTTAGGATATCATTACCTTAGTATATCGATAATTATTGCAGATTTGAACATGTGTATTATTGATAGCACACACATCTCTTAGCACATGTTTACTGTAAACTATCCACATAGCAGTGTGCCATGTTCAATGTGGCTGATATGTGGAACAGGCTATGCTACGCTGGGGCCATAAAAGATTTTGTATTGTTTCTTTGGGGTAGGAACCCTGGCTAGCTGGACACAGTCACTTTTCTTCCCAAGGCGTGTGATCTTTATTGGGTGAGGGAGAATTTCCTTTCAGGGCCTCTAGTGCTAAGGGTGTTTTGCAGATCTTGTATATCCCTGGGTGAGGAGTACACAATAGTAGAGTTCCACTCTGGGCTATTTAATGCCAGAACAAACCTCTCTAGATTCCGTGGTGGTGTCTGAAATAAAATTTACTGGCAGATAAGCAGTTGAATATGGCACAAATGATTCAGTTGTCAGTCTCAGTTAAGCCTTTCGAGTTATAGTTCTTTCTCTCAATCGGTGCAGAAGTCTCCCTCTCAGGGACCCAGTGTATCCCCACTTTCCAGGGAGTGGAAGAGTGAAGGCCCTGGGTGGGAAAAGTATCCGCTTTTATTGTGTGGTAGGGATCCCCCTCCGATCCTGGATAAAAATGGACAGAACAGTCTTAGCACCGAGAGCTTATAAGTCTCTCTCTCGCTCCCCTGGGGCATAAACTCTGGATGGGTGTCCTCAGAGATATCAGAAAAGTTCATACTCACAGTTTTGAGGGTCCCTTGGTTTTGTTTCTTTGTAACTGGATCCCCAACAGGAGGAATCCCTCTGAAACAGCAACGCATAATGTTCTCTTCAGGTAGGAAGAGGCAGCCAAACACTTCCCCCTGATTTTCAACACAAAGTCTCTTTCCTTGTAAATCAAATTACCACCGTAGGGTCCTAGCACCAGGTCACCACCTCCTCTGTGTTGCGATTCCTGGCCGAGGTAGCCCTCGGCCAGGACCCCCCACTTCCTTCGGAGCTCCGGAGCGGGGCCTTCCTCCGGCATGATGGGCGGCGTGCGGACCGCGGCATACTTTCCCCGGCGTCTCTACTACGGCGTCGGGGAGAGTGCGGTAAGTCCTGCCCCTTAAAGGGGCTGCGGCGCGCGGTCCAGGCCAGCCCTGGAAGATGACGTCAAGACCCAGGGAGATTTAAATCTCTCCCTGGGTTCCTACAGACGCCTTTGCAATAAGGTTCCTGTGTGCTTCTTGGTTCTTCTCTGCTTTGCCTGCCTTGACCCTGCCTGGACCGGACTTTGCCTTGCCTGCCGCCTGCCTTGACCCTGCCTGGACACGGACTTTGCCTTGCCTGCCACCTGCCTTGACCCTGCCTGGACACGGACTTTGCCTTGCCTGCCGCCTGCCTTGACCCTGCCTGGACTCGGACTCTGCTTTGAATGCCGCCTGCCTTGACCCTGCCTGGACCCGGACTCTGCTTTGCCTGCCTTGACCCTGCCTGGACACGGACTCTGTCCTGCCAGCCACCTGCCCTGACCCTGCCAGAATCCGGACCTTGTTTACTGGCCGTCTGCCTTGATCCTGCTTGAACTCTGTTCCAGCTTGCTACCACTTGTCTAGAATCTTCCCTAGACATTGCTGCTCCACCTTCCGGAGAGGAGTTCGTCAGGACTATTCCTCGGTGAGTACCCTCCGGACTAAGGGTCCACAGAAAACCGAGAATACTCTGTCCTCAATGAAGTGTAGAGGGGCAGGTCTTCCCTAACCTGGGCATCCCCAAAAACAGGGTTGCCCAATTCCTGAGTCTATGTGGTGCACAGGATTTCACCAGATCTTTTACTCAGAGGGATAGCCCAACCAGCGAGTGAATTGACTGGAAGGAAACCCTCCTGACCCTGGTCAGATTCCACAGGCTGGGTTAGCCTGATTCCCCTGACTGATGTGTCAGGGGAATCAATTAAGCTCCTCAACTACTTCCTAACTTCACAAAAACCATAAAGACTGCCCACAAACTGCCTTTATGGAGCTGCTTAAGAAACCATTCAGGGGAACGGCCATTCCAGACCTTCATAAGGAAGAGCTGCATTTGAATGGTATCCGCCCTCTTACTGATCTGCACTGCTCTAACTGGAAAATAGGACTTACCCAGGGCTTACTGGTTGTGCAACCATGGGGTCCACTACAAGTATTCCTTCTATTGTTGACATTCTACTCTGTTTATATATTCATTAGGGAAATGATGAATAAAAACAAGACCTGCATCATTTCAAATAACTTTAAACAAAAATGCATCACTAGAGTAGCTCATACTGTTCATTTTATTTATTTTTTTGTAAGCAGTTTTATAATACTTTAGATTAAAAAGCAAACTTCAAGGCCATTTGTTCAGGTAAAATGTATTTTACCCATAAAAATGGGAGCTGTGAATGCTGCCTAACCTATATACACATACTTTCATGCATGAATTCTGGAGGTGATCTCTGGGACCGAGAGAGGGCATAGAGGAGAGCATTATTAAAACCTAGGCTTGTTTTGTGCTGAGAAAGCAGGCGCAAATCTCTCTGGGTAATGTTTTGTTGGGCAATAATCAAACCAAAAGAACCCATGCACTTTGGCTTGGATTACGGTGCAAACTTCATGGGCAGAAAGTACCCACAGAATTTGCAGCCAGAAGCCCAGTTTTGATTATTTATTCCATTGTGGATTTAGGAGGCAATGTTCAACGATAAAGGTGGGGGTTGAGCATGGACAATTAGCATATAGATGTGCACGTAGCATGTATGCATATCTGCTATTTTAGGAAACCCCCAGAGAGCGCGCATATTTGCAGGGGTATTTTAGGGGTATTGCAGGGCAGGGTTCAGAAGTATGTGTGCAAGGTGCTATTTTGTAAGTGATATATATATTACCAAACTTGTCTGTAGGCTTATGCACCTGCTAATTGCAATCAGACTTGCCTTTTGGGAGGGAGGTCTAGGTGAACTGATGGGAGCTCAGGGTGAAATGATGGAGGGTCTGGGTGAATTGGCAAACTGCAAGTAAGTATTTCCAAAAGCAGAGTATGCACATATACTTTATACAATGCCTGCCTCTGCATTAAATTCTAGGTTATTTCGTACTAATTGTGATTATTCTTACGTGAATAAAACATACACATATTTCATAAAACGTATGTGTGCTTTGGAGGTAGAAAATTGTAGTACTTTTATAAACTCTCAGGGTCCCACCCCGCAGTATATAAAATGCTAGCATAAAACTTGGCACCCCCACTTATGCACATTTGAAGGTGAATTTTAAAAGCCCAGTGCGCTCATCAATTAGGGGATGCCCGAAGAAGTCAGGCTCACGCTGAATCATAAGTTTAAAGAGCACCCACATACGCATGTAAAACCTGCTGTGCACACACATCTGAAAAGTTTCCAAAAAGGGGGCATAGCATGGGCATGGACTGGGCTGGGCATGGGCATGGACTGGGCATTTTGCGGCCTGGCCAAGAGATGCACACGTAAATACTTACTGGCCCTGTTGCGCACTGAGGTCCCCTGCCACGTAACTTTACTTCTGCTATTGATGAGGTGTAAGTCATAAAATAAAGGTATCCATCCATTTCTGAGTGTTTAAAGCATCTGGGGGTCTGGAGGATCTTGTTGTTAACTGGGTGAATTGATGGACAAACTGGTAAACTGGCAATGGCGGAGGCACGTGGCCCCTTTTAAAATCCCCCGATTTGCACACCCACTTAAAATTTGGTGCACATGTGCTCATGGCCAGGCTTTGTTTTAGAACATGTGCTCATATATGCGCGCAAATTATAAAATGGCCGTGTCCCTGGGCACGGGCTGACGCACATGCGCTAATGTGCACCCGAGCGCCAGTTTGAAAGTTTCCGTCCCCGTGCCTTGTATATACTTTTAAAAGTCTGGCTCTTATTTTGCAGTTATTATTTAAAAATTACCTTATTTATATATGCAGCAAAAAATAATTACTGCATCTATCTAATGGGCCGATACAGTACGGGCCAATGGAGCGCACTGTTAACCCTCCATTGGATGCGCGTTTTCGACCCGCTAGCGTTACCTCTTATTCAGTAAGGGGCCAAAAATGCACGTCCAATCCCCCCCAAATCTAATAACGCCCCTTGGTGGCCCTATTAGGTATTCCCACGCGATTCACAAAGCAAAATGTGCAGCCAAGCCGTACATTTTACTTTCAGAAATTAGCGCCTACCCAAAGGTAGGCGCTAATTTCTTCGGGCACCGGGAAAGTGCACAGAAAAGCAGTAAAAACTGCTTTTCTGTGCACCCTCCGACTTAATATCATGGCGATATTAAGTCGGAGGTCCCGAAAGTTACCAAAAGTAAAAAAAAAAAAATTTGAAGTCGGCTCGCGGGTTGAAAACCAGCCACTCAATTTTTCCGGCGTCCGGTTTCCGAACCCGTGGCTGTCAGCGGGCTCAAGAACCAACGCCGGCAAAATGGAGCGTCGGCTGTCAAACCCGCTGACAGCATCCGCTCTGGTCCAAAAGGAGGCGCTAGGGACGCGCTAGTGTCCCTAGCACCTCCTTTTACCTGTTTTTACCGCTGGGCCTAATTTGCATACAGAATCGCGTGCGCCGGGAGAGTGGTCTGTGCGCGCGCTGGGAGAGCGGGCGTTCGTCCACTCTCCTGTAGACTTTACTGTATCGGCCTGTAAGTGTGCAGCTATAATTTTCTGATCTTGAATTACGGTATGTCTTTTTTTTTTTTTTAGGTAGAATAATGTACTGCGTTTATGAACTCAGAGGTCAATATTCAGTAAGCCAGCGAGTGGCGGACTTATGTGGGGAACCTTTTCATTGATATTCTGCGGGCTTACATGCACAAGTGTCTCGTTGAATATCATGGGATAAAGTCACATGCGTAACTTTATCCGAGTAAAGTCAGAGCTGTTTTTTTTCCAACCGGACTTGTGCGTATAATTTTAGCAGGAGCATGCTCATTGCTCAATACGTACATTCATCAGCTAAATTCTAGTACCTATCATGCACAAAATTTATGTGGACGACAGGGTTAAAATGCAAAAACTCATCTTTTGTGTGTGTAAACTCAAAAGGTTAGATGCACAAATGCTTTGAATATCAATCTCTAACTGATTTTTTTTTTTTTTAAATCTAAGAATAATACATTTCAATTTCAACCATATTCTAGAATCTAGACTCTGAATTTAAAGGCAATTTGATAAATTTCTGTGATTGCATCTGTGAAAAGCTTTCCTCCATGCAATTACTTTGGAGGATAAGGATGGAAACACACATAGGAGCTTTATTTTTGAAGTCCAATATTAAAGAAATATTGTCTGGTTGTTACCATCTTGTACAGCATAGGATACCAATGATGAAGGTTGGAATCAGCTTGGCGGTATGTCAGTCTGGAATTAAAGACCATAGACCAGCCACTGGGCCTTAAGGTATGCTGCTAGTCTAAATAGATTAATAGACTGGCTATAACGGTTTGACATATACAGGAAATATAAGGCTCATTATCTGGTACATCCAATAGTAGTGGCATTTATTTATAGGTGCTTCTAGGTATAGGATTCACTATGCTTATAAATGACTAATTCCTGTAGGAAATGAGAATAATATAGGGAAGGTGATATAAATGCCCAGTAGCTGAGATTACAGTGGTTCTGATTTATAACAAGCTTTTGGTTATAACAGAGTGTAACCATATCTCCCAAAGTAAAATCTTTACAATATTTGTTGTAGCTGTCATATTAGGCTATTGTATATCATAAACCCTCTATATATCATATTTGTTGACTGGTATCTGGCTTGTATTAAAGAAACCAGTTTTAGTTGATTGAATTTGTGGGGTATTTTAGAAATACTGTTGAGCAAATTAAAAATAAATTAATGCTGTAATAAACTGGATTATGGGCCAATCAGAATAATCCAAGCTGTAGCTGAACCTCATGACGTGGCCTTTCCAAACTTTCCGCTGGCCCAGATTCAATTTCACTTGGCTTTTGATTAATGACTTACGTCATTAAGTTGAGGCAAGAATGACTCTGATTTGAATTTTCTATGCAAATAAATAAAAAACAAGAAATATGAATAATTCAATGGAATTTGTGTAAGAATTCTTCTTTAGGTAGGATCTATAGTTAAACGATCATAGATAGAAGGAAATTAAAGAGAATGCAATATAGGAGTTAGGGGGGGAAAGCTCCATTGTAGCAGAAATCCCAAAAATGAGAACAAAATCCCTTAATTTCTGTTGCGTTCGGGCCTGCTCTTCGCCCTCACTCCACCCTCTCTACCTCTGTGGCAACTCCCTCCGGGCCTGATGGACGGCTTACTGCCGCGGCGTCTCCATGCCGCTTCTTTCCGGCATCCCCGGACCGGCTCAACACTGCGGATCCGCCATGTTACTGATGATGTAGGGCGCGTGCGAGTGCGCGCTCCGAAGTATGTTACAGCAAGGACACAAACCTCAGGGGTGTCCCCCTGTATTGACGTTATCCGCTTGCAACATAAAAGGTCTTCACTTGCGCTTACTATTCAAGTTAGCAAGGACTATGAATCGCACTCGGTCTAGGAATATGGACTCGTCCAAGCTACTCTGCCTCCTCGGACTTACCAGGGGTACCCGTTCCTCGGGGGCCTTGCTCTCTTTCCTCTGTTTCAGATTGCAGATAGAAACCGGTACTCGCTCCTCGAGGGCCCATGTTCCTGAAGACTCTGAAGATTCTCTACTGCTTAGAAGCTATTACAGATACAGACAATCGTGAGTTGCCACCGCTCTCTCAGAGCTTTCCCTGGAACCAGGTACTAACTCTTTCCAGCTACTGAGCCTCCTTAAGATTCTATGTGAGATTGTCATCTACTACTACTACTGGCTATGTATACAGCATACCTTGTCTACTCACTATCTATAGTCTCTCTACAGCTCAGCAACCCTGGGATCGCAGTTCCAGTATCTGAGGGACTTCAGCCCTGTCGGGCATACCAGCTCACTACTGCCACATCTGGTGGTTCTACTAACCTGTCTAATAAAAGAAGTATCTTTAGATTTATATTCTGCTTTTTGCACTTTTTTCAGTGCTTTAAAATGGATTACATTCAGGTACTGTAGGTATTTTCCTATCCCCAGAGGGCTTACAATCTAAGTTTGTACCTGAGGCAATGGAGGTTTAAGTGACTTGTCCAAGGTCACAAGGAATGACACCAGGACTCGAACCGTGGTCTCCTAGTTCATAGCCCATTGCTCTAACCACTAGGCTTCTCCTCCACTCTGTGTCTGTCTCCATATTCAAGCCTAGCCGGTGGTCCCTCTCAGGATATCCTCTTGGGGGCGCTGTCATCTGTCATCGGCGCAAGGATTCACCTATTTACTACAGTGTGCTCACTCCTCCCACTTCAAGAGCTGAGCATAACAGAGTGCTAGCTCTCATCTAATGTCTCCGTCCATCAAACATCAGAACCAAAACAGATTGCAACTCAGCATGGAGATTATAACAGAATGCCAACTCCTCCCCTCTAGAGGAGCAAACCTCTAACAGGTCGCTAACTCCTCCCTCCTGGGGAGCTCACTCATAACAGATTGCTAACTCCTCCCCTCTGGGGGAGCAAACCCTAACAATTTCCTTTGCACACAATGCCCTGTCTCAGTGCTTTACCATGTCCCTTCATAATTCTCTGAAACTTCACCCTTCCTAGGATGCTGTGACGGCTTAGAACTGACTTTTCAGAGCAGTCTTTCACAGGAAGGGTATAAAAAAGCAAAGTTCTTCTAAGACTTGAACAATTTGTAACCATAAATGAACACAGGAAAAGCACATTGCAAATGGAATGGCCGCATCACACATACATACAAACATCGCAGCTTGCAGTCAACTGACCGATAGCTTTTGTTTCATTTTTTTGCTATAAATACATTTGATGTGTTTGGAATGGGGTTTTTTTTTATGTGAGTTGTTACTTTTTATCATGCCGTGAGTTCAGATGTAATGTGTATGGCAGGAAAAATATGAATGGTGACTAAAACATTAAACTCTGTCGCCAACTCCCGACTCCGTGTTTTCCACCTTGCTTGCTTGGAAGAGACTTCCTGAGTTGGTGAGTCATGCTTCGCCTCTGGTCTTATTCAAATCCAGTCTAAAAACCTACCTGCTTTCAAATTGTAACATCTAATTATCCTGCTCACAGTCTTATTGACTTTAACCATTTTCTTAATAAATGAAAAATTCAAAAGTCTCCATTGCCCTGTCTTTGTAAGATCTACTTAGAGGGAACTTTCTCTTATGCGTTTTTGTGCAGAGCCCTGTATATCGAATAGCACTATAAAAGTGATAAGAAGGAGTAGTAAGTACTCATTTTGGGTAGATCATGAATGCAGGGCTGGATCTAAGGCAAATGGTGCCCTGGGCAAAGTATTGTTGATGGCACTTCCCATATGTTCTCTCTGACTTCACCCCCTCTAGCCATTCTTTCAACTCTCTTCCTCCCTCCCTCCCTCCCTCTATCCATTCTTCCTTTCACTTCCTTCCTCCAGGCATTCTCTCTTCCTTTCCGCCATTCTCTCTCTCCTCTAAACATTGTCTGCCCTCCCTCCTCCAGACATTCTGTCCTTCTATCCTCCCTTCAGGCATTCTCTCCTCCTCTCATATCTGACTTCCCCCACGTACCCTCCCAGCACTCTTCTCTCTCTCTCTTTTACTCCCCTCCAGGCCTTCTCTTCCCCTTCCCTCCAGGCATTGTCACAATGTACATAATATACAAATTCTGAAGTCGTCTCAGTAAAACAGTACAAGCTCTTCACTACCAGTCAATTTGTAAATAACACAAATTAAAAACAGAAGAATGTAGGCAAAAACTGAATTGGAAACCCCAAGAAGTTAGACTCTGCATGCAGTGCAACACTGGAGAAAAAGAAACAGAAATGTATTTCCTACTGTACTGAGCAATATATAAAGAAATCAGAGATGCTTACATATTCCAATCACTAAACTTAAAATATTTGGGCATTTTATTGTCTGGGCATTTTATTTTTATAAATCATGTTGGTCTTGGTATTTTTTTTTCAGTTTTTAGCATCTTCCTCTTCAAGGGTCTCCTTTCCATTTTCAGTTTCTTCTCTCTCATCCTGTTTGTTTCACTTCCTCCTCTACATCTGTCTCTGACATTGATCTTTTCCTTCCATCTCTGGCCCTTTAATCACTCATAGCTAGATTTGATTCTGTCCTTCTCTCCCTCCAGTTCTCGCTGCTCCAGCATTTTACCTCTCTAACTCTCCCTTCCATTGCCACCTCTCAGCCCTTCAACTCCCCCTCACCAAACTCTGGATATCTGGCTCCAGTGTCTTTACCCTCCAACTACTACCTCATTTCTGACTCTGTCACTCCCCACCATCTCCAAGCTGACTCTCTCTTTCCAACCACTCCTTTTCAAGTCTCCTATACCCATTTCTTGACCTCTTTTTCCTTACCATGTCATCACACCTTTTACTGTTTTGCACCCTTCTTTGCCTCTCTTATTCTACCTCTCTAGCTCTTTCCCCATTGTCCTTCTCAGACCTCACAATCTTCCTATTTTCAGCTCTTGCCTACCTACCAGCCTTCTATTTCCCTATTTTACTTCCTTTACTCACCCTTCCTCCCCTTTCTCTAACCTTCTCTCCATTCCACATATTCTCACTCCTTCTCCAGTGTCCGTTTTCCACCTTTGTCTTTCGCCCACACCCTAATCCCCCATTTTCAAACTCTATACTCACCTCATCCACTGCCTCCTCATCTTTCCCCACACTAACTCAAGCTTTTCCAGTCACTCACCCATACCCTTGGCTCCAGTCCTTTTCTTCTGCCATCTTGGATCCTCTCTCTCTCTCTCTTCATCATCCCATCCTTGTTTGCTCTACAGCTCCCTCCATCCTCTCACTCTCTGCCTCCTTTATCTCCAGATTTTGTCTGCTCTATCCCTAATTTTCTGTACACTCTCTTAACCTTCCCTCCCTCCCTCTCTGTTCCACCGATCTAAGTCCTCTCTCTCCCTCTACCCATTGTCCTCTCTCCCCTTTCCCTCTCACTCCATCCTGGGTCCTGTTCCTCTATCCTGAATCCTCACCCCAATTTCATGACCCCATCTTAAGTCCTCCCTCCCTCTCCCTGTCCTCCCACCATCTGCCTATGTTTGTCTTCCTCTCCCTATCCCCCAACATCAGCCCCCATTTTGGTCTCTCTTTCCCTTACCCCTCCACCTTTCTCTTTCTCCCACCCATTGCAACATTGCTCCTGCTCTGTTTCCCCAATTCTCAGTATTTATAGTCCCCCCTCCCCACGTGGCTGTATCCCCAGTTCTTCTTTGGGTACCTTGAAGTTGGCCAGAGTAGCAACTGATTACATATCAACTTCATTTGTTGCATAGAGCCCGTATCATGGTTTGATCTGCAAGATTCCATAATCTCGCTGCTCATACTGCAAGACTATCCCAGCACAATAGAGGGAACCATTGTGCTAGTAAGCACTGCTCCTTTTGCCAGCCACACACATGGCAAAGGGGTCATGGAGGCAGACCCAGCACACCAGGTTTTGGAGAGGCTTAGTCTCCTAGCCTTATCTTAAACTGTATTCCTATGATCACCAATGCTGCCCTGCTCACTGGCTGACCAGCCCAATGGGTGAGGCTGGCAGAGCCAGATGTGCTCTTCATCTCATGGTGCCCTGACTGACCACTCAGCTTGCCCTATCCAAAGGCAGTCCTGCATGCTTGCTAATGTAGCAATGCCATATAACAACAGTGTCTATGTTTTCTGATCTTTCAATAGTCCTGGAGATCCATACTGCTACGTATGTGTGCTATGTAATAGGGAATGTGAAAAATATGTGTGAGAAACTGTTTGCATGCATACAGAAAGGATGTGGCATGCAAGTGTCCATGTGTGAAGAATAACAAAATGATGTGTAAGGGAGAAAGAGTATGTAAAATTGTGAATAAAAGATAAAGGAGGATTTAATTAGGATAACAGAGATAGTGTAAATTTTGTGTAGGGTAATGGAGGCTTGAAGGTCAGCCAAAAGACTTAAAAAAGTGAATCCTGCTGTCCTCAGTGTGGAAAGCAAAATCAGCCCTTTAAATTCAGCTTTTGCATGGGAAACTTGCTGTGAGGGACCTTGGAGTTCTCCTTGACCACCAACTAAGCATGAAGAACTACATAAATTCCATTCTCAAAACTTGCTTTTTCAAACTTAATGTGCTTAAAAAACTCAGACCCCTTCTACACACCCAAGACTTCCGCACAGTTATCCAGGCCACCATCTCGTCGAAATTAGACTACTGTAATGTTCTATTCCTAGGACTCCCGTACTCTTCCATTAAACCACTACAAATGTTACAACATGCGACAGCGAGACTCATCGCAAACTCCCGTAAATATGACCACATCAACCCCATCCTTAGAGACCTACATTGGCTCCCCATAGCCTCTCGTATTGTCTCCAAAACCCTCACCATAATGCATAAAGCAATTCACACCCACAACTCCAACTGGCTAGATTTCCCTTTCACAATCCACCAGTCCAGTCGACTCATTAGAACGACCAAAAAAGGCACCCTAGTTGTGCCCTCCCTGAAAACAGCCCATCTCTCCTCTACACGTGACCGTGCACTCTCCATAGCAGGTCCAACTCATTGGAACACATTGCCACCTGACCTACGCCTCGAACCATGTATGAACAACTTCAAAAAGAAATTGAAAACATGGTTGTTCAAGCAAGCTTACCCAGAATAAAAGACAAGCTCACCCAGAATAAAAGGCTACCACACCGTTTCCCAAAAATAGACAACTTTGCGTCTACTCTCTCTCTCCTCATATTGAGGAACCATATTTTGTTATCCTCTCTTATCTCATATTGAGGAACCATGTTATTGTTATTATTTCTATTCTTTTATACTTCTTGTTACCCCCCTCCCAGTTTTGATTTCCCTGTTAAAATGTAATTTCCTAGCTTAACCCGTTTGCTGTAAACCGGCATGATGTCCACAACTAATGCCGGTATATAAAAATGTTTAAATAAATAAATAAAAATAAACTTTAGATTGTGTTTAAAATAGGGGAGGATTGTTCTTTTTTTTACGTTCTCTAATAGAGTTGTAGAAAATTTGTTCCAGTTATCTGTCTTATTTGTCAAGGTGAAATATAAAATTGTGTACATGACAACATTTCTCCCATAGGAAGTAATGAGAGCTTGATGACTATGGTGGCACTTTGGTTTAGATTTATATCTGTCTCAGGCAGGACTAAATATATTCCAGTCTAAAGGAAGCAAACGTACTTAAAAGGTGATTTTGCATTTGAGTGAATAGATATTTCTGGACATATCTGATGGCAAGATGGAGGGAATTAATAGAGCATCTATGGTGCAGCACAAATATCTTTTTCTCATGCTGTGCTAAATATTTTGGGTTTAGCTGAATTTCTTATGACTATCTCTTTCTATAGCCGTTTCTGACCCAGCAGAATCTCAATGTTTTTTTTTACTCTTCTTCCCGAAGAGGCCAAAAACAAGTTTTATGACTTGAGCCCTTGGTGCCAGGAATACTTTGTACTGGAGTAACTCTGATCTTTTGCCTTCTCTGCACTCTCCTGGAATGTGCAGTGGTTGCAGCTGTCAGCTGGCTCTAGTGAATGCAGGGCTTACTGAAGAGCAAAACTACCATTTATATTATAGATGGCTTTTCTCTCCTCCCACCGTGCTCATTTAACAAACAAGAGCAGTTTATAAGCAAATACGGTTTGATTTGTACTGGCTTAAACTTCAATTTCAGATAGCAGCTTCTTATTCTAAAAATGGTGAGTTTATCATCTAATAAATCCCCAAGACTGCATTCTGACTTTTTTTTTTTTTTGAAACAATTCTACCTCTTCAACTTGTAAATGACTAATCTATTCTCTGTCTAACCTATCTCAGCTTAGTTACAAACCTTGCTTTTTCAACCAACTAGCTGTCTCTCCCAAAGAGTTATTAAGACAAGCTATTACTTGAGTTTGATCAGATGCATGCTGATGCACAGTTGTAGATCATCAGCATACAAATGGAATATCAGGATGTATCAAAATTCCTGTGAGTGGAGTCATTTAAAGATTGAAAAGAACTGGTGACAAAATAGATCCTTGTGGGCAGGTAGAGTTTGGCCGTTAGACAATTTTCTCCCAGAAAACACAATAAGATCTGAAAGAAATGATATAAACCAATCCAGAACTATTCCATTGATACCAGTAGCTTTCAGTCTATCTAACAGACATGAATGGCCTATTGTGTCAAAGGTGGCGGATAAATCTAAAAGAACTAATAATGTGTCCTTACCCCTGTCCGCCTGAGATTGAATTTCATTCACCAATGAGAGTAGTAATGATTCTATGCTGTGTCCTTGCTGAAAACCGGACTGTCTGGGATGTAATATACAGGCACTGTCAAGAAATATCTTCAGTTTCAAATAAACTGCCGGTTGCCCTCTCTACGAGTTTTCCCAGAAAAGGCAGATTAACCATGGGTCAGTAATTCTCAAGGGCTCTGGGATCCAAATTACCCTTTTTTCAGCACTGGATGAATGAATGAATTATACTTGTTTTAATGCAGGAGAGAAACAACACTGTGTGTAGTAGGCTGGTATTAATAATATGGGTTAAACATAATTTTATTTATCTGCCCCACCTATTAACACATTTAAAAGGAATAGGGATCTAGGGGACAGAAGGTGGCATTCAACAACTGAAGAATCTTCAGTGTTTCAGCTTCAGTAACTGGTCTAAATTTACCACAAGCCTCAGAGTCAGACAGAGCTGATTCAAGGGGTAGTATCCCATCCTTCAGTATTAAAGGACTGCCCAATCTTAAATCTAAATCACGGTGGGAGGGTCTAGCTGAGAAAGATTGTTGATCATCTGCTCCTAACTTATCAACTAGACTCTTACGAATTTTCCCAACTTTCTCTACAAAGAAAAAAGCAAAGTCTTTGCTAGATTATTTTCATGTATATCCAGAAAGGATATTAATAATGGAAAACACAATTATTTTGATGATTCTGTATAAAATTCAACTGGTCTATAAAATTCAACTGGTCTATAAAATACTTTTTTTTTTTTTAAACTTTGGGGCAGATATTAAAAGCCCTACGCGCGTAAATCCAGTTGGAGTGGCCTCGGAGCGGCCAGCTGGAGCGATTTTGGAGTGGCTTCAGAGGGAACAGGGAAAGCCATTGGGGCTCCCCTAGGACTCGGCGCATGCAAGGTGCACAAGTGTGCACCCCCTTGTGCATGCCGACTCCGGATTTTATAACATGCGCACGGTTGCGCGCATGTTATAAAATCGGGCGTAGATTTGTGTGCGCCGGGTTGCGCACACAAATCTACACCCATGCGTAGGTACTAAAATCTGGTCCTTTGCCTCTTTCCTGTATTGGATAGAAAATTCTTTGCAACCTAAAATAATGGATACTGTCTGAGTTTTTACTACTTTCACCTGGTCAGCATTTGCTGGGTTTAAATTATGCGTTGATCTTAAAACAGATTTAACTTTCTGAGGTTGTGTTTGATTCAAACAACAGTCCATGGTAAACAAGATCAGGTACTAATCTGCTTTGCTGTTGTTATTGGTCATCTCTTTTGGCGAGTAATTTTGTTTGTTTTATAGAGCTCAGAAGCTGCGCAGCACTTTGCTTTGTAAAGCTGCTTTAAGGTTTACCTACCAAGATGGTAGGTATGTTATTATTTCACATAGAATCCTCTGCCTTTATTATTTTAAGGTCATTTTATTCTGTACTTAGCCTTATTTATGTTGTACTTAATTTACTTCAGTACTTTTATTTGTTTGTGTTGTAGATTTGTAAATTTGCCTGGTTAAAGCCGTACCTCCCAATGCAGCCTTGGCGAAACATGGTCCTGTGTCAGGGAACAGAGTTACATCTAAACCAGTATTTATTATGGAATATCATAACCAGTGTGTGAATAAAGAATTCTGCAATTAAAGTATTCAGCTGATGAAATGAAGCCATCCGGGCCTTTATAAAACCAATGATTAGCTTTAAGGAACAGACTGTTTGAGATATGGGTTTAGACAAAGGACAACTGTTTCTACTGGCACTGCTCGACATCTCCGCAGCTTTTGACACCGTGAATCACTCAATTCCCATCAACCGCCCATCTGACATCGGCATTTCAGGAACTGCCCTCAGTTGGTTCAAGTCCTTCCTCAGTAACAGAAACTACAAGGTTAGAATAAGCAGCAAAGAATTCCACTACATCAGTACTACGCTTGGAGTCCCTCAAGGATCATCCCTCTCCCCTACGCTCTTTAACATTTATCTCCTACCCCTTTGCCAACTCCTCGCTAATCTAAAGTTAACCCATTTCATCTATGCCGATGACGTATAGATCCTCATTCCTATTACAGAATCCATCTCCAAAACCCTCATTTTCTGGAACAGCTGCCTACACTCCATCAACCTCCTCCTCTCCAGTCTCAACCTAGTCATCAACACAGCCAAAACTGAGCTCCTTCTCATCTCGCTGGACGATAACAACCTCTCTATCAACAACCACCCCACCTCAACGATCTCAACGGCCCAAGTGAGAGACCTTGGTGTTATATTGGACAACCGTCTGAACTTAAAAAAATTCATCAACAATACAACTAAAGAATGCTTCTACAAATTACAAGTTCTTAAAAAGCTTAGACCACTCCTCCACCTACATGACTTCCGGATGGTTCTCCAAGCTACCCTATTCCCTAAAATCGATTATTGCAATTCTCTCCTACTAGGCCTCCCCGCTACCACCACCAGACCTCTACAGATGCTCCAGAATGCCGCCGCAAGGATACTAACCAACTCTAACCGAGGAGACCATGTCACACCCATTCTAAGGAATCTACACTGGCTTCCCATTAACTTCAGAATCCTTCACAAAGCCCTCACCATTATACACCATTATACACAAGCAGTCTTCACTTGAACTAGATATCCCTCTTCGCCTCCACACCTCCACCAGACCGGTTAGAGCAGCATACAAAGACACCCTTCACGCTCCTCCCACCAAGTTCTCCCTCCACGCATCCATTAGGAAATGTGCTTTCTCCACAGTTGGACCTTCTCAATGGAATGCTTTACCCCCAGATCTACGCCGAGAACAATGCCCGCTGACCTTCAAGAAAAAAGTTAAGACTTGGCTTTTTAAACAAGCATTTCCTTAAAAGCTTGTAGGTTCTTCACTGACTCGCATTGCTGCTCGGCCTTTAATACTTTGTTGTTTTACCATCCTTGTGCCCTACCTTTCCCCCCACTCCTCCCTCTACCCTCCTGTTCAACTCCTCTCCCCTCAACCCCCGATCTACCCTCTTAAGTTTTATCACTCCTTGTCTCCATTGTTCCTCCAATGTGTACCCCTCCCCCACCCGGCTTCCCATACACCCTTACCCCTTGATACCACAGCGTTTGATACATAAGATATAAGTTATTTTGGTTTTATGAATCTTGTTCTCATTTTACCCTCGTTTATTCACTTGGTACCTCCCTTTCGAGGTTGTTCAGCTCTAGGTTGTTTTCACCAGGGTTTTTACCCATGTTACCGGCCAAGTTATTACCCCCCTGTTCAATGTAATTCTCCAATGGTTGATGTAAACCGATGTGATATGACTTGTCATGAATGTCGATATAAAAAAAGAATTAAATAAATAAATAAATATTCTGCAACACACGCCTTCCTCTGACACACATAATGATCAGACCATGATAAATGTTAAAATACAATCTTGGGGTACTACACAAGATTTTGATTTAAAAACTTAGCCAAAAATGGTCCAAGGATAAATCATATAAGAATGATAAAAAAAAAACACTTAGATGAAGCCTTGTCTTCATCTGATTAGAGCATGAATATAAAAATCACACATCACTAAAAAGTTCCGCTTTTAACACTGCCATCTAATTGGCCAAGTCAGTTATGCTAGTTCCTGGAGGCCAGTAAATAAGAGCTGAACCTAAAGCATTATCTATGGACTTTGCTACTAAACAGTCACATCTTTTTGCATGGAGTCAACAAGATAATGTGACAAAGATGAATGGACAGGAATCACCACCCCCTCCTCCTGCACTACCAACAAGTTGAGAAATGTGAAGGTTAGGAGTAATTAGGGAGAAAAATCTGCGTTAGTGTATTTGAATCTCCTTCTGGCACCCAAGTTTCACTGAGAGCTAACACATGAAGCTGTTGTTCTTCTAAGAGATCAGTAACGAAGGCACCTTTATTACATGCAGCAAAACGTCTAACAAGCTCATTTTGAGCCCTGAGATTTACCATTGCCTGCAGATTTTGTGTTTGGGAAGGGCACCAGTAGCACATACTGACCTGTGACATGAAAGCCTTCTGCCCCAAACTATATGAATAGGTTGTTCTAAAGCATGGAAACCAATAGATAAAACATCAACAACCTATGAATATAGGCAAATAGTGCATCAAGATAGAGCACCAAGGGACAAAGCCCTTTGTCAGGGCCCTTTGGCGAAGGTTCATATGGCAGGGATGACAAACTCAAGGTGATGATGTCACCTGTGGGAGATAGGACTCATAAGGTGCCTGCGAGAACTGGAGCAGGAACAATTGCATTGATGGCAGGAGGACAGCCTGCACGGGCTAGAGCAGTCTAGTCCCCTGGCCAATAAAGTGGCAGCTTTTGAAGATGCTAGCTGAGAGTTTCTATTAATGTTTTTCTTTATAATGAATCAGGGTGGTACTTTTAAAGGAATGTTGAGCTTCATTTTGTTTTTAAGATGCTTGATTTGTTGTGTAATTTGTTGGTTTTGTTTGATGTTTGATGTTTTTTTAGAGCGTGATTCTGTAACCCACATAGAACTGGCGATAGTGCAGAATCTAAGTTTTTAAATAAGTAAATGTCCAACTAAAAGTGTCTGCATTTTATTTATTTATTCATTATTTAAAGGCATTTAGCTGGATAACTCACAAGATATCCAGCTAAATGCCAACTTTTTGAATATTGAGGCACTTATCTGGCTAGATTACAACTAAGTAAGTCATTTTGGCTAAAAGCTAGCCACAAAAAATATAGGAAATCTGGGGGCATTCCAGGGCAGGCCAATAGTCGGTTATATATGGCTATGTTAGCCAGATAATTTTAGATCTGCTTTAGAGGAAGTCTAAACTTATCTGGTCTTGTGTGGCTGGCTAACTTTCCACTTACTGGTTATCTTCAAAGTAAAAAAAGAAAAGTGTCATAAGGGGGGGATGGAAACTTGGTGGGGGGGACGCAGTCACAGGATAACAAGATTGGTGGTGGTGGGGGGGACACAGTCACAGGATAACAAGATTGCAGGTAGGTGAAGGGTGGAAGGATAGCAAGGGGAGGGGGCTGCAGGAGAGAGCTGAGTTAAAATTTACAAAACAGAGAAGGGGGTTGGCCCATTTGTTAAAATAGGAAGAGTTTTGGGGGGTGGTGGTGTAAAACCTGGCAGTGGCTGTTTATTGATAGTGGGGGTGGAACTGAGGCTGCAGGCTGGTCTGACACTTTTTTTTTCCTGACATTTTTTAATGGCAAAAATAGGTTTATCCACAAAACCTGGCATCAATGACAACACATGCCAATGTCTAAGTATACTCGATTTAATCTCAGTCGATTTAGACAAATGAGGAATGGTACAAACCATCCGCTTTGGTTTTTCTCTAGGTTCCGGGTTCCGGACCCCGGCTGAACGACCTCCTGCAGTCGATCTCCTGCCGGCGCCATTTTCCGTACGGAAAACGATTCGCGGCAGGAGATCGCTCCCGGACCCCCGCTGGACCCCCAGGGACTTTTGGCCAGCTTGGGGGGGCCTCCTGACCCCCACAAGACTTGCCAAAAGTCCAGCAGGGGTCCGGAACGACCTCCTGCAGTCGAATCGTGTTGGTCTATGGCCGCCGCCATTTTGCGCCGCCATTTTGCAAAATGGCGGCGCAGAATGGCGCCGGCTGAAGACAACACGATTCAATTGCAGGAGGCCGTTCCGGACCGCCGCTGGACCCCCAGGTAATTTAAGGCATTTGGGGGGGGGTTCGGGAGGGTGGGGGATTTAATTTAAAGGGTCGGGGGTGGGTTTTAGGGGGTTTTAGTGTGCCGGTTTTCCTGCCCTCCCCCTTCCCCCGATTTACGATTTTTTGACAATAAATCGGGGGAATTGGTATTGTATCGTGGCCCTAATGATTTTTGACGATTTAAAATATATCGGACGATATTTTAAATCGTCAAAAAACGATTCACATCCCTAATATTTATGATATAACTTATTGTTAAAATATCTTGCGATCACAATGTTTGGAGATAACATTTTAATATGTTTTTAGCTGGATGTGAATGAGTGTGTATATGGTAGTGAGTTTTTATTGTCTAGATAGAGTGAGGTATTCTATGTGAATTAATAAAGTTTGTATACTGCCTCGAATAGTATGTGATATTCTCTGTATTGGGTATGAATTATGTATAAGGGGATATCGTTTGATGTAATAACCCTATGTGTATGAAAAAGCAAACAATGGCTGCTTAAAGAAACACTGTTTGATTAGTACATGTGTGAGGACTTCAAACTGCCTAGTATTTGGTTACAGCAAGTGGATGTTATGATTTCAAGGGTAAACCTTAGGAAGCAGAAAAGAACAGTGTACTTTCCAGAGAAGCAGGCGGGTCCCAGTTTCCAAACCATGCCAACTACATTACGGCATGACAAGACAGTTTGCGTTTTAATCAATTGGCCAAAGAAGGAGATGCAGCTGGCCAACGTCACATTCAATCTGAATCTTTATTTCTGCAGGAGCATTTCTCAAAGCCAAAGTAAAGGAATTGCTCTTTCCCTTTGAACCAACAAACATGGAGTCAGAAGCAAAGGACTATGGGACACATGACAGTGCACAAAGGATACATGACAATGTTCACTTTCAAAGAACTTTCAAAGAACTGGCTGTGCTGCATCACAGGCAGACACAGCACCAGCAAGTCTCATTTTTAAGTCTTCTACAAACAACCCAGCCCGTCAGCGACTCCATCCTTATCAATAGGTTGTCTTTACCAGCCATGTGCTAAGTGTCTGTCTGACCATAACATGAAGCCGCTCATGTGAAAAATCATGTGGTTTAGATCTTTCCCACTGTTCATCTTGTAGCCCATTAATTTGCATTGACTAAATGGAGAAATGCAAAGTGAGGAATTTAAAAAAGGAGAACAAAAGACCAGGGAAGAACCCCTAATACCGGAGTCCCCTAACCCCAGAGCCCCCTAACACCAGAAGAGCCCTTAACACCGGATCCACTTGTGACTGATCATCCCGCTGGACTGGAGAGCCTCCTTCCTGCTGAACAAAGAACTCCTCTATCATCTCTGCATTCCTGCTCCACGTGGCTGGGCGAGCCAGGAATCCTCCTCATCTCAAGGCGAGGGGCAGTGAGAAAAGAAGTCTAATTTCCTGAATGTAACAGGTGCTGATCTCAGAGAGATGCAAATGAGATGCTCCTGTCTATTTTCTACTGAAAGATAATTTAATCCAGTGGTTCTCAACCTCTTTTCTATTGGGACACACCTGGCAGATAATGCTTACAGGTGTGATATGCTGAACACTTGACCATCACAAGGCTAAATGTAAACATATACTCTGCATTCACAGGAGCCTGCAACCCCCCCCCTCCCCCAACCACAGGGACCAGACTACCTCCGCTCTGCCAGCCTGTCTTGCCCCTATCAGCTTTCTGCCACTCTGCCTTGCTGCCATACACCAGATGACTCACTCAACTCCTTGTGGTGTTCTTGCCACTATCATGGTTCCTCAGTGTGTTGGTGCTAGTCTTTCTGCTTGCTGTGTTCCCCCTTCATTGTGCTGTAGGATGTTGATGCCACTTGTCTTGCCACTTTGTCTGTCGTGCTGCCTTCAAGGGTTCATGTATCTGTTATCGGTGCTCTCTGTTGAAGCTGTGGTGTGTTTTTGACACTCTCGCTGCTGCTTTGCACCTCTGTTAAAGCACTCTTTCCACTCCTGGTACCCCTTTGCTCCTTTAAAGTGCCTTAGGCTATTCATGCCACTTTGGTGCCACTTTGCCACAGTCTAAGCAGTTTGGAGCTCTTTTCTCGTTCTGATGATTGCTTCCCAGAAGTTTCATCAGAATTGATAAGAAAACTCCAATTCTGCAGCCAAAAATAGGCTGCAAATACTTCCCCCATTGACTTTAATGGGAAATCGGAAAATGAATACAACTATTGACTTTTGTTATGCTTTTCAGTATTATCTACTCTTCCTGTTAATTGTATACTTTTCAGTTACTTGTAAGGGCCCCGCCCAAAAGTTTTTGTTTCATGTAAACCGATACGATGTGCGAACGGCTATCGGTATAGAAGAGACTTTAAATAAATAAATAAATAAATAAATAAATAAAATAAAATAAAATAATCAATGAATTGGTTTTCTCCCCTATGAAACAAATGCGGATCCCAGAGAAAAAAAAACCGAATCAAAATGAAGTTTTTCCTTCTGCACATCCCTACCACTCATACACCTCTCTGCCAAAATCCAAACTCTAAGGCTTTCGTAATGTTTGCCAACTAAACACTCCCGTTATACAGCACTCTTGGTGTGAAAAGTCAGAATCTTGTTTTTCTGTGCTCATAAATCATAGATTGTTGTTTGTACAACACTATGTTATTGCTGTACATCAATAACTTTTGCTCTTTGATCAAGTCTTTTAAGCAATTCCTCTTTCAGCTGAATAGATAGCACATACCTCTTCCTTTTCACTCCTGAACTCTGATTTTCCAAAATTCACAGCTGCTCCTCTCCTGGGCTCAGCTCATCACTGCCAGAAATTTTGGGAAGAGGACAGGAGCAAGGATACTGACCTGCCGTGTCAGCTTCCACATAGGAATGGCTCGTGGTAAACACAAGTCCTTTGGCTCTTTTTCTGCCGGGCTCTCCACGGCTAGAAATGCTGTGACAGGAGAAGAGAAATGCTGCCAATCTGCAGTGGCTGGATCGACTGCACTCAGCTGAGAATGAGACTGAGGTGCTGCCTTACCATGTCTGCTCGGCACACAAATCTCGGATAATCGATGATTTTCTGGATGATAGACCATAGTCTGTTGATCATGATTTTTTTTTTTTCCACCTAATGAGAGCTTCCAGGTAATAGATCTTTGGATAAATGATGCTCTTCTGTATTCTGCACTGGAATACTTCAAAGCAACTACTGCAGTTCAAAGCGTTCTGGCAGCCAAACCTCGTGCAGTGCCTGCCAAATTGCAAGCAATGTTTATCCGCAACTTTATTTTGTCATTGGTCACGGTAAGTCAGGCTACGATGCAAGGAACTACTGCTACTGCTACTATTTAAAATTTGTAAAGTGCTACTAGACATACATGGTGCTGTGCAGAAGCACAGAAAAGTCAGTTCTGTTCCATGGAGTCTACAGTCTAGTCAAGACAACCGTGCATGACAAACAAGTCTATGGAAAGTGTATTTATTGTAGAGAAGTGGTTGGGATTTAAAAAGAGCCTCAAAAAGGTCAGTTTTGATACTTAGTTTGAATGTGGACTGAGAGGATATATGAAGCACTGACTCAAGAAGTCTCTTCCAGGCATGTGGTGTAACAAGATGGAATGTGTGGCATCGGGAGTTGGAAGTGGAGGAGAAGGACACAGATAGGAGTGACGTGCTCGATGAAGAGAGTTCACGAAGAAGGGTATAGGGAGAGAGAAGAGAAGATGGGTAATGAGGAGCTTGCAGAGTGAATGCATTTATAAGAGAGTAAAAGATGCACCCATCCAATTTTGTTGAAGTTAGCATCTTGCGCCACGCGGATGATATTGTCCACTAGAGATGTGAATCGTGTCCTCGATCGTCTTAACGATCGATTTCGGCTGGGAGGGGGAGGGAATCGTATTGTTGCCGTTTGTGTGTGTAAAGTATCGTCATAATCGTTAAAATCGTGAGCCGGCACACTAAAACCCCCTAAAACCCACCCCCGACCCTTTAAATTAAATCCCCCCCCCCCCAAATGCCTTAAATTACCTGGTGGTCCAGCAGCACACTAAAACCCCCTAAAACCCACCCCCGACCCTTTAAATTAAATCCCCCACCCTCCCGAACCTCCCCCCAAATGCATTAAATTACCTGGGAGTCCTCCGTAGCGGCGGTCCGTGGCTAAATCGGGGGAAGGGGGAGAGCACGAAAACTGGCACACTAGATCATGAGTTCTTCAGCCGGCGCCATTTTTCAAAATGGCTGCCGCAAAATGGCGGCGGCCGTAGACGAAAACGATTCGACGCAAGAGGTCGTTCCGGACCCCCGCTGGACTTTTGGCAAGTCTTGTGGGGGTCAGGAGGCCCCCCCAAGCTGGCCAAAAGTTCCTGGGGGTCCAGCGGGGGGACAAGGAGCGATTTCCTGCCGCAAATCGTTTTCCGTACGGACAGTGGCGCCGGCCATACGCATATGGCCGGCGCCATTGTCCGTACGGAAAATGGCGCCGGCAGGAGATCGACTGCAGGAGGTTGTTCAGCGAGGTCCGGAACCCTCGCGAGATTTCTCGCGAGGGTTCCGGACCTCGCCATTTTGAAAAATGGCGCCGGCTGAAGAACTCACGATCTAGTGTGCCAGTTTTCGTGCTCTCCCCCTTCCCCCGATTTAGCCATGGACCGCCGCTACGGAGGACTCCCAGGTAAGTTAATGCATTTGGGGGGGGGGGGGTTCGGGAGGGTGGGGGATTTAATTTAAAGGGTCGGGGGTGGGTTTTCGGGGGTTTTAGTGTGCCGGTTTTCCTGCCCTCCCCCTTCCCCCGATTTACGATTTTTTGACGATAAATCGGGGGAATTGGTATTGTATCGTGGCCCCTAACGATTTTTGACGATTTAAAATATATCGGACGATATTTTAAATCGTCAAAAAACGATTCACATCCCTATTGTCCACATCATACATGATCTTCCTTGTTACAATCTGAGACATGTTGCAGGTATATAGATTGCATGGCATCAGGGCCAGAACAGATCCCTGCAGGAGACTATTTTTTTTTCCAGTTTTTTGTTTACTACATTGATCTCCAAGAAACATGAAAAAGGATCTGTTGTTCAACATAGGGCATATACTGTAGCTGCGCTATTATATGACAGCGAATAACTTTTGTGACCTTCAAGAACAGTCTGTGATGTCAGACTGGGTCACAGGCAGAAGACAGATCAAAGCAATCCCAGGTTTTTGGCACCTCTGGAAATCCATCTCAACATACGCTGGGAGTGCGAATACTTTTACCTGGTCCAAACGTGTCTGTTCCTTTGGTAGGGAAGTTTCTATCTGTAAGGGGCAAAATACGAGCCAAGATATATCTTTTCATCAGATTATGGGTTGTGTTTAGGAATAATATTGGTCTGTAAACTTTCTGCTTTTTATTTTCAGGCAATTTTCCCAGATTAGATCACTTTTGCCTCCTTCCATTCAGGGGGGACATTCCTGGTAGAAAGAACTCATGAGTAGAATGCTGATAGCCAGCTGTAACCTTTTCAAATGCAAACTGAGGCAATGGAGACCAAGCTGCAGGTCCTGAGGAACTGACTCAACAGGATGAATCAATCATGTTGCTTTACAATTATTTTTATGTCACCAGGGAGGAAATGTAAATAAAGCAACAGATTTCAGTGCAAGCAGAAAATAGTAAGTTGCTTGTTTAGCCTTCTCTCTGTAAAATTCTCCCATGTGGCTTTGTCATAGTGACTCTTGGGTAGCAGAAAAACAATCAAAAGAACCTTTTGCAAGGTAACGTAGTCACCAAGTCACGCTATACTTTCTCAAGAAGGCAATCTGCACAAGAGTGGGGTTCCCAATTTGGCTACTTTTATTTACAAGTTCACGAGAATCATCTAAACAGGACTTCCCATTCTGCTTCCAAATGGTAGCAATGGTAGTTGCTTTACAATACTCAGAGTCCTCCTGCGGGGCTTGCAGATGGATGCTTTCTCCCGCTGGCCAGACAACTTCAGGGGCACTCACTGTTCACACTGCTGGCCTTTGAATATCTACCTCACCATTTCTTAGGCAGAGGACTACCCACATCAAATAAATGTAATAGCCACACAAGGGGGGGGGGGGGTGTTTCAATAAGCACAAAGTAGAAGCTCAACTCCTTTGTGTATGTTGTTTACCTTTTGTCCAAACGAGGTACACATATTTTCTAAACAAAATGTATTGTCATTGAATTTGTGATTCAAAGGGCAGTTTTTTTGTCTGGAATGTGTTTCACCATCCAGAAATTCCAGGGAATTATAAGCCTTGGGTGAAAGCTGCATTAACCCAGCATTGTGCTAGCAAAGAGACTTGCAGGCTTTTTATTTATTTTTTTGCGATTTCTTACGTCTCCTTTTGCCACATCCTTAGATCTGACCCCCAGAGACTAAACTCTTTATGCTTCAAACTAATTTGTGCTGAAAGATCGTGCTGTATAAGAACATTTTGAGCTCTGCAGAGAAAAGATTTCTGCCACGGGCGAGGAGCAGCATAAACCCCTTCCCTCTGAGCATCACTCCGGCCTGCATGTTAAACGAAGGATGCTTGCCTCTAAATGCTGAAGAGTGATGGAAGCTTGGACTGTGCAGATGCTGTTTCTTGAGATGACTTTGAAATTTCCTAGCTTCCAGTTGTGGGTTTTTGTTTTTGTTTTTTTCACCTGCCAGTCTGGCTTTGACCTCTTCTCATGTAGATGACAACAAGGTCAAAAAGAGCACTGGTGAGCCTCAGGTGATTATGATCTCACAGAACAATAATGGTTCTCATTTACCTAGTCTAATATCCCGATGCTAAAACTTGTCTCGCTCATACCTTGCAGGTGCACATTGATGGTCACAAATGATTCAGCGTTAAGAGAGGAGCAGGAGGTTCCCTAAAGCTCGGGTCCTTGTAACAGGACTTTTTACGCCTTCTAACAATCTCAAGAGAGTGGGTGGTGGTCAACTTTGATAGTGAAAGGAGGCAAGATAAGGGTGAAATGTGGACCCTGAAGATGGGAGAAAGGAGCAGAGTGCAGTTATTCTGGATAGTGAAAGAGAGGAGAAATTTAAAAAAGAGAAAGTGGAGGGGGAAAAAAAAAAAAAAGGAAAAGCAGGTGTTCCCAATCAAGTCCAGCAACGTGGCAGCAGTGGGGAAGGGAGGGATGAGGGAATCCAGGAGGATATATCAAGAGGCAGGTTTGGAGAGCAGTTGCAGCTGCTCGAAATTAAATCCGATTATCTATCCCTTGTCCTGGAAGACTGAAAAAAAACAAGTTAGCTCACAGCTGAAGAGGATTGTCATCCTCAGAGTGGAACTTGAGGTGATGTGGGACAGCTTAGCCTTTGGCTCAGGCTGAAGCACTTTGTGCTGTGGCACAGGGATCTGAGCTCACATCTCCTATCCAATTGGGCTGGCTAGGCTTGGGTATGGTGCACACAGACCTGGGGACAGAGGGAAGGTAACTCTGGCTACAGTGGTATCCACTGCCAGCTGGATGACATGGTGCACCTTAGAGGAAGGATCCCTTCAGCACTGGAGCCAGCAAGGGTCACCTATACTGTCCAGGCAGTCCACCTGGGGAGGGTTTGGAATGTCAGATACAGCGGAGGATTTATGGAGGTTAAAGACCAAAAACATTGTGATGCTTAGCACCTAGGAAGGTATTATTAAGGATGGTAGACCAAGGGAGGTCATAGGTCCAATCTGAACAGAGCAGCAGAAGATGTTTGCAGTGGGAGGAGAGGCAGTCAGAGTTGGCCAGCCTGGATCTATAGGATGTCCCTGTGATTGCTTAAATGGGCAGAGTCCCTGTAGGCAACTTGTCTAACGCAGCTAATCACTGTGACCCTGCCATGGGTGGGCTAGGCAAGTGCAGGATCATCACCAGGTTAACTGGCACCCCCGGTGATCAGTGGAGGTTCTCCTATGATGTTGCAACCAGCTGAATAGTCCGCCTTTGGTGATATGGCCATGTGGGAGCTTACTTCTACTGCTGTAGAGATAGATATGGCATGGTGCACTGGCAACCCTCCATCTGGGCATAGACACCAACTTTTGAAAATGATTGGATATATCCCCAGCAAAAAAAAAAAAAAAGTAAAAACAAAACAGTGGGTTGTGAGTGTGACTGAGCAGCCTGTATGTAAATATTCAGAGAGAAGCAGGAAATGGTGAGGACTCATGTGACCAACAGAAAAGCAAGGGAAAGTCCTGCTGTCAGTCACTTTCCTAACGCCAGCTCACCCCCATCAGTCTCTTCCCCCTCCCTGCAGCCCATCCACAACTCAGTCTCTACCGCTCACCCTCGCCTGTCCCAACCATTCTCTCTCTTAACTCTCACATTCCTGCACTTGCCAATCCAAACCTGCCTGTCACCCATCCGACACCATCCCCACAAAAGCCCTCCTTTCCATCCCAAACACCATTGCCAAACCCATTGCCGACATTATCAACTCATCCCTCTCCTCAGGTTCCGTCCCAGATGCCCTTAAACTAGCAGTTGCCAAGCCACTCCTTTAAAAACCCTCTCTTGACCCCGAAGACCCATCCAACTTCTGCCCCATCTCGAACCTGCCCCTTATTTCTAAGATTATGGAAAAAATAGTGAATTCCCAACTCACTGAGTATCTTGAAAACAAGAAGATACTACACCCGACCAAGTTTGGTTTCCGCAAACACCTCAATACTGAAACTCTCCTACTCACCCTCACTGACCACATCATCAGAGGCATGGATCAGGGCAACTGTTTTCTTCTTGCCCTGCTCGACATATCTGCTGCCTTTGACACCATCAACCAAACCACCTCCTCACACGACTGTCAGAAATAGGCATCTCAGGCTTAGCCCTCCTATGGTTTAAATCATACTTATCCAACAGGAAATTTGCTGTCAAAATAGGTAATGCCGAATCCTCACTCTACTCCCTGTCCCAAGGTGTCCCACAAGGTTCCTCTCTATCCTCCACCTTATTCAATATATACCTCACTCCCCTCTGTCAGCTCCTAATGAACCTCGGCCTTAAATTTTTCCTTTACGCTGACGATGTACAAATTATCATCCCCATTCACACCTCCCTTTCAGATGCCCTAGCCTTCTGGAATACTTGCCTTTCCTCCATAAACAATTTTCTCACAAATATTCACCTCACATCTAAAATGGAACTTCTCCTTATATCCCAACACCAACCACCTAACCCCCTGATTGCTAATTACCCAGCCTTCAAAATCCTATCTTCCCAACCATGTGTAAGAGACCTGGGAGCCATTCTGGACCAACAACTAAACCTAAACAAATACATTAGTTCGATCCTCAAAGAAGGCTTCTTTAAGCTCAATATCCTAAAAAAGCTCAGACCCCCTTCTCCACTATCACGATTTCCGGACTGTCATACAGGCCACACTATCCTCCAAGCTTGATTACTGTAACTCGCTCTTGCTTGGCCTCCCTTCCTCTACTATTAAACCCTTACAAATGTTCCAGAACACTTTAGCCAGGGTCATTACAAACACACGGAAATCCGACCATATTACCCCCATACTCAGAGACTTACATTGGCTCCCCATCTCATCATGCATCATCTTTAAACTCTCTCAATAATTCACAAATCCATCTACTGTCATAACTCCAACTGGCTAGATGAGCCCTTCCACTTCACATACTCAGACCGACCCACCAGGGCCGTCAACAGAGGAACCCTCAGAGTACCATCTATCAAAAAAGCCCACCTCTCCTCCACAAGGGACCGCACAATCTCCGTTGCCGGCCCCAGACAAAGGAACTCCCTTCCTTCTCTGCTCAGACTTGAACCATGCTACTCTAAATTTAGAAAAAAACTAAAGACTTTCGACGAGCCTACCCAGACTAGACCCTCCTCCCACTCACCTCCCATGCCCACCCTTCACTCCCTTACACACAACCCCGGTACAAGCTAGTGGCTACCTGGCTCTCGCACCTTCCTGTTACATGAATCGTGTTTGATGCGTGAATCGTGTTTATTACCGTTACCTTGGATATAATATGATCGCTACCTTGTATATAAGTTCCTAACAGCCCTCTCGTTCTACCTCTTCATATAGATTGTTATTTCATGTGTGAGTTATGCTTTACTTCCTCCTGCTCTGCATTCACTCGTTTCAACTGCACGTTCTGTTCCCATCCCCCCGCCCTGTTCATTGTACTTTGTTTCCAAGCTGTCCGTTACAATGTAAACTGGTATGATGTTTGCACACTAATGCCGGTATATAAAAGCCATAAACAAACAAACGAATAAATAAATAAATAGCCTTTTCTTCCTCTCCTCCTCTCCCCTTCTGATATTCTTTTTCTCGTTACTTCGCTTACTCCCTCTGCACTTTTTAAATTCTCCCCCTCTTACATGGACATAATTTGACTTTCATATTTGGGGGCAGGGGGTTTAATACCCCCCTCTGTATGCTCCACTCCATATATCCCATTAACCCGCTCTGCTCCCCATTGCAATCTGACTTGCTCTTTTTTTGTTACTCTCTCAGTTCCTCTTCCCATTCTCCAACAGGTTCCTCCGCACCCCTCCTTGCAGGCTTGGTTCACCCATCCTTTCCTTCACTGCTCCCTACCTCTCGCCCCTTCCTCAGCACGGTTAAGCTTCCCTTCACTGCAGGCTCAGCTCATCTCTCTAGGTGTGAGTCACCCTCCTTCACAGTCTTGGATCACATCCCAAGTCCAGGCAGGCATTCACAGATTTCAGGCCAGAGCCAGTCCCATGCCTGCACATAAGATAACCCTTACTCTCTATCTGCAGGCCTGAGGCCTGGCAGCTCCAGGGCCACAGCTACAAGTGGTGCTTGCCTTCCTGCCCTCAGTTTGGAAACCCCAGAGATAACTGCTGTCTCCTGTCGGATATAACAGGGTAAAGTATTTTTTTAAAATCTTTGTGAACAGAGAGGAATGGGGTTCTCCACCATTCAGTCTGACTGCAAGCCCTCTCGGTACTGGAGCTGCCAAGGGGGTGCAATTTTTAAGAGAGAGATTTCAGCCAGAGCATCACATGCCATCACCACCGCTTCCTCCATCCCCACCCTTCCAGTAAAATACCTCATTTACCCCAGTGACTACATGGCTGGAAGACAAGGACAGTTACCAATTGCCCCCAACCCTTGACCCATCTCAGAAATCCTCTCCAAACTTAAAATAAACAATTTTCCAACCGTTGTATCTATAGTTTGAATCTGTCCTGAGTATCTGCTTACGCTTGACTTTCTCTTAGTTTCCCTCTCTACCATCCTCCACATACCTTTTCTTTTAAAACATTTTCTAGTTTTTCTCTCATATCTTTATCATTTCTATTATTTTTCCTCAATTTCTTTCTAGGGTGGGTATTCGTTTGCAACAAAATAGGAAATACTGATGATATTTACTATTTTCTTACATTATGTGGATTTAAAATAACGAAAGAAAAAAACAAAATTTCATGTGATTTTTTTTCTATCATTTTTTTTTAAAGGAGCAATATTTAATTTAAAAACAAAAACATGTGCAGAACCTGCCTCCAATACTTCCTCTTTATTAAACTATTCAACCCCGATCAGCTTGCCCACCCTAACCCAACTCCTGAGGCCCCCCTGCACTCACCACAATGTCCCTGGTGGTCTAGTGGGGGGCCCGGGAACAATCTTCCACTAGAGATGTGCAGTGATACTGCACTTTGGTTCAGGCTTCATTTTCGGCCCGCCGCAGGAAATTAAATTTTTTTCGTGGTTCAGGCTTTTTTTGGGGGGGAGGGACGCCGATTTTCGGGTTAACATGCGCACTAACATTTTAAAGTTAGTGCGCGCTAACCCGAAAACAAAGTTTTCCGAAATTTCGAAAAATTGCATTTGTTTTTCGATTCTCGTGAACCAGGATGAATTAGACAATTACGTAGAGATTGTCTAATTCGTGAAAAACAAATGCACATCCCTACCTTCCACTCCTGGACCCAGTGGCAGCCATTATTCATGATGGCGTGGGCCATACTTTGCCCCATCATGTGATAGGGGCTACTGTTGCCGTTGGGTAGCCCCTGCCACATGGTAGCATTTTGAATAATGGCACGGGCTGCTCATTGTTCCTATCATGTAACAAGGGCTACCCAATGGCACCGGTAGCCCCTATTCAAAATGGCTGACCCCCAAAACGAAAGGGTAAGTGCAACTTTTTTTTTTTTTTGCTACCACCCCTATTTCTTTCAGTCTGAAGGCTGTCTCTCTACAGCTCATTAGCTTTTCTCACCTCTTCCTACTCTCATCCCCTTCTGCTACTTCCATTCCTCTCCTCAACTCATCATGCCTCATCCCTCCATCATGATTCTTTTGCTTCTCACAAACCTTCTCTTTGTAATCTCCCCTACCAGCTCCCTCTTCTCTATCTCATATGGCTCCTTTCCCAGACCACTTTACCTCTCTATTTCTCTCTCACATTCCATTCACCTAACCCTAACCTCTGTTCCTCTTCTAATCAAAGCCCATGTCCTTTCTCCCATCTTGTATCCCCTTCTCTCTTTTCTGAGTTCCTTCCCCTTTCTCACAGCCTATGTCCCTTCTATCAGCTCTTTCTCTCTTCACCTCACAGAGGCTCTCCTCCTCTCTTAGCCAGGATTCCTTCTTTCACTTCCTCTCCCAGATTCTCCCAGCAGTATTCTCTCTCTCACCCAGCCAGTTTCCCCTTTTACAACCAATCTTCCCATCTCCCAGTCAGCATTCCCTCTCCTCTCCTCCTCCTCTCCCCATTTCCCACTAGTTCTCTCAGCGCCTCTCTCACTGCCCTCATAGCTCTTCTGTCCTCTCTCAGTCTCTCTTTCCCTTTCCTCGTCACTCTATCAGCAACCCTCCTCATCTCCACTGCACCTCAGGGAACCCCAAAGGCAGGAAGCCTGTTTGTCCGACAGTGCTGTTGCTCTCCCTGCAGCCCATTGGTCAGATATTCCACAGCCAGTCAATAAGCTACAGAGGGAGGCGGGAGCAGCAGCATAGATGACAGAAGCACTTCCTGCCTGCAGCATGAGGCTCTCAGCTCCTGATCCACAGGAGACAATATTAGGGTGCTCAAGCACCCACAGAGCTGGTGCTTATGCATCTTGCTCATTCTTTCCGATGGCACTGGGCAAATATATATTAAGGGACAGTTGAAGTGAAGTTTGCATCAGTTGCCATGTTGCAACACAAATAATAGTGGAAATGATGATTTGTTTATGTATGTTTTTCTTTTATTGTGGATTTAATGATTATATATAATTGGGGTACATTTCTTTTTGGAAGTGTTATACACGTTGAGAACTTTGTGACTGTTAAATGAATTGTCATTATTTCAGGGGAGCAGGGATGAAGGTATAGGAGAGGGTTTGGAATGCCAGGAATGCAGAGTTGCTCTTATGATTCAAAGAAGAGAAATTTACCAGTATTAAGGAAGCATGGACCCATGGCCTTATTTGTACTAAAATATCTCCACAGCTGGCTAATTAAAGCAGACTTGTTAGTATAAGACCTAAAGGATTAAAGATTTAGTCATTAAAACATGCACACATATTTATGCTCTCCGTACAGTATCCTGCTATTAGGCAATTACCATTTTAAATTAAACTTTTAACAAAAGCAGAGGAATATTCCCTAAGAAAAATTGTAATAATCCGCCATGCATAAATTTACACACTGTTTTTATTTAATTACTTTGAGTGGCTTCTGTCTGGGGCCTGCTTCTTAAAATATTAATGGATCATTCATGCAGGGTTTTTCATGAACAGCAGTCAGGATAAAAAAAAAATACTCTGCTGATGTTTTAGGTTGCGTTTAATCCCCCACCCCATCCCACCATCCATCTTATTATTCCACAGCTCTTTACAGCTTTGAAAAACAAACACTACCACCCCACCATTGTAATGAAAACTGTGATCTACTTGTGTTTTTGGAAACTTTCATCTATAGCTCATTCTGTAGAGGCCTTGTGAAGTGAGCAGAGGTCTTGAAAGCAGGTCACAAACGTGTTATGTTAGCCCAATGAGAAGAGTGGCACAAGTTGCTTGTTGACCAATTTTCGAAGCCATCTACATGGATAAAGATGCATTTCACCCCTTGTAAACTGCCTTCCCTCAACGTGGCTAAACGTGAACCTGGTGTTCCATAGTGTGCACGCTGTTATCTGCATTACAAAGGTGGCATTTCCCTGGGGTGTGTTTAGGGCGGGAAAGGAAAATCAATCATGCGGATTGCAATTTCAAATCCCATTTATGGTATTTTCTGTGAAAAAAAGCAGCCGTGTGAAAAAAACAAGTGAAAGTGTTTTGAAGGGAAAGTATGCGTGCACTTTCCCTTGGAAAGTTGGTGCGAAGCCCACAGGTAAAATGTACCTGTAGACTTTACCCTTAGCATGAACAGTTTGAAAATTGCTCCCCTCCTCTTAAAGTACAAGGCATCCTTCTATATGAAAGGTAAAGAACAGGTTGAATCAAAACATTTCATGCATACAAGGGTCTTGTTCAGAAATTATTGAGTCATCTATCTATCTACAACCATATTTATTGAAATCAAACAAGAATTGTCTAGGGTCTTGAACCAGATTGAGTCTAAAGCATTTTAATGTCTGTAATCAAAAGGGTTATCTGCTAAGTTTGGGACTTAGGAAGACAAACAATGGATTTTAAAAATCCCCACTTTGCTGACTGTTTCCAATATATCCACATACTTTTTTAACTGGCTAAAATTGTTTAGATAACTCGGGGTGTTGCAAACTTAGGCCTGAATTTATCAAAATGCGGTAAGTACCGCATGTGATAGCAAAAGGGGTTTATGCAAAAATTCAGTTTATTGCAATTTGCACTAATTACCTATGCGAAGAGCTAAGTTAGTGCACATTGCGATAACATTATCAGAATTGCAATAGGTGTCAGGCGTGTTGTATTTCCTGCATAAGACCATTTTTGAGAGAGAGCGAGAGAGAGAGAGAGAGAGAGAGAGAGACTGGCCATAATGTCATTCCCATATGTAGGTATTTGTATCCCTATGGAAGGCCCACCTAGTAACTCGAAGTGGGGTTTAGTAGAGATGTGAATCGTATGATCGATCATCTTAACGATCGATTTCGGCTGGGAGGGGGAGGGAATCGGATCGTCGCAGTTTGGGTTTTTTAAATATTGTGTAAATCGTGTAAATCGAAAACCGGCACACTAAAACATCCCTAAAACCCACCCCGACCCTTTAAAATAAATCCCCCACCCTCCCGAACCCCCCCAAAATGCCTTAAATTACCTAGGGTCCAGTGGGGGGGGAGGGCGGGAAAACCGGCACACTAAAACAACCCTAAAACCCACCCGACCCTTTAAAATAAATCCTCCACCCTCCCGAACCCCCCCAAAATGCCTTAAATTACCTGGGGTCCAGAGGAAGGGTTCCGGTGTGATCTTTTACTCTCAGACCTCGGACCTCCGTGCGTTGTAGAAACAAAATGGCGCCGGCGCTACCTTTGACCTGTCATATGACAGGCCGGCGCCATTTTGTTTTTTTGTCCCCCGACGTCAGGAGCGTAGGAGATCGCTCCCGGACCCCCGCTGGACCCCCAGGGACTTTTGGCCAGCTTGGGGGGGCCTCCTGACCCCCACAAGACTTGCCAAAAGTCCAGCGGGGGTCCGGAATGACCTCCTGCAGTCGATTCGTGTTGCCGAATGGCCGGCGCCATTTTGCGCAAAATGGCGCCATCACCCGACCTGGGGGCTGGTCCGGAGGCCTTGACCACGCCCCTGGGCCGGCATCACGCCCCCAGACTCGCCCCGAACCACCCCTGACCCCGGGCACGCCCCCGGACACGCCCCCTCTCCACCCCTTTTACGAAGCCCGGGACTTACGCGCGTCCCGGGGCTGTGCGCGCGCCGCCAGCCTATGTAAAATAGGTGCGCCGGCGGGCGAGTGCCCTGCGCGTGTAAATCCGGCTAGAGAATGGAAATCCGGCTAGAGGATGGAAATGAAGAAAAGAGTGCATGGGGGTAACTTACTGGTGTGGCAGTTACTACCCTTAACAAATAACCCTTGATACTATAAATGCAACTCCATCATTGCCCTCTGCTTCAATGGCAGGGGGAAAAGGAGAATTAAATTTAGATAGAAACCAATGAGAGCCCCAACTTTTGCTGCCTGGGGAACTAATAACCATGGGGTAAACTTGCTGATGCAGCTGTTACCAACCTTAACCAATAAGCCTGATACTTCTGATGCAACTCCAACATTGCTCTCTGCTTCAATGTCAAGGGGTAAAGGGGAATTGGATTCAGACAGCAACCAGTGAGGACCTGACTTATACGGTCTGGGAAATTGATAACCATGGGGGTACTACCATAAGCTTGGCTGGGCAGACTGGATGGACCATTTGGTCCTTTTCTGTCGTCATTTCTATGTTTCTGTGTTTCTATGCATGAGAGGATGGCCCAAGCCTATAACTAAGTTAATGCCAACAGGCTGGGATCCTAACTCCCTGCCTCTTACTTAGCTTCAGGCATGCCCCTGATGGTTTTGTTTATTGCCTGCATGTAACAAGCCTCTTTTGTGAGAAGCATTCCTATAGACTGCACTTACTTAATTTAAAAAAATGTAGATGTTTGTCACATGCTTGTAACATGAATACTATATGCATTATTTTTAAGAAACATGCCCGTAATAAAGTATAGATTTCTATAACTGAATAATCAGCTATATTTTCCGTTCACTGTATTGGTGTGAGCAGGACCGGTGCTTCCATTAGGCAAACTAGATGTTTGCTTAGAGCTCCAAAATTTTGGGGCCAGAAAAATCCTGCCAGCGCGAGGCTCAGACGGGTGCTGTGCCAGAGCCAATATCACCGAAGGAGAGAGTACGGTACTGGAGCCATTGCTGCCACTAGTAAGTCCTCTGGAGGTAAGGAAATATTGATAGTACCTGAATGCAATCCTCTTTGATGTGTCAGGAAAGTAAAGATATAAATACAAATTTAGAAAGGAGCAATATGCTGAAGATCCCACCTGCAAGTAAGTTAGGGAATAGGGGTGCATGATCAAAAATTTGCCTAGGACAGTGATGGCAAACTCCAGTCCTTGAGTGCCACAAACAGGCCAGGTTTTCTGGATATCCACAATGAATATGTATGAGATACATTTGCAATGGAGGCAGTGAATGCAAATCTTTCCTAAAAACCTGGCTGTTTGTGGCACTCAAGGACTGAAGTTCACAGTCACTGGCCTAGAGTATTAAAAATGCTCTTGCACCAGCCCTCGGTGTGAGTGCAATGGACAGTCAGATTCAAATATTTTTGTACTCATTGACATTGTGTTTCATGGCAAGGGGTAAAAAACAAGTCAGATAACTACATTCTATGGGGGCTTGCATATTTATTTATTTATTTATCTATTTATTTATTTAAAAATGTTTATGAATCACTCTTTCTAGATTAACAAACTTGCTTAAATCGATATACAAATATACACATAATACAATCCTCTTAATTTTTCATGTACAACATAAAACTGATTAAAACAAAATATAACAATAAAATAATACTGCACCTGTCTTCCCTATCTATAATCTACAGTCATAGCTTCACTGCTTAACAACTAACCTGGTCCTTACTATTCGACACTCATTAATCAAGTTTTCAAAACTTTCTGAATGTCATTGAAGAAGAAAATTCAAAGAAAATTCTTTTTCACTCAGCACATAGTTAAGCTCTGGAATTCATTGCCAGAAGATGTGGTTACAGCAGTTGGTGTAACTGGGTTTAAAAAAGGTTTGGATAAGTTCCTAGAGGAAAAATTCATAAACTGCTATGATGGTAAATATTAAATAATAAGCAATAGTAGCTTGTGATCTGTCTAATGTTTGGGTACTTGCCAGGTACTTGTAACTTGGATTGGCCACTGCTGGAAACAAATAAATAAATGGCTTGATGGATCCTTAGTCTGACCCAGTATGGCATAACTTATGCTCTCTATCTGTTATTAGAAATAACAGGTAATTCATTCCATAACTTAGGGAAAAAAAACCCTGTTTTGTAGATGTGCATGCTTAATGGCCTTTTCTGGTGGCAGTTGAAGCTGAAATTGCAAATGTGATCTCAGCTCACGACTGCTGCTATTACCACTGAATGCACCCCTTGAGGTGTGGAGGGATAACCCTTCTCAGTACCTTAAATGCCAACACTAGATACTTAAATCTGTGTATGTACCCATTAAACCCAGATAAAGTGCATTGCAGTAATCAAACTGTGACAACACCAACGCATAAGTCACCTTTTTAAATGCCCCTACTTCCAGAAGTTGTCTAGCTTATTTCAATCTCTGGTTTGCAGACCTTGCCACTAATGAAATTTGTTTTTTACTGTCAATAAAAGGGCCAGATTTACCCCTAAAGATTTAACCTCCACTACTGTAGTCAGCCTAATGCGCTCTAACGGTGGATACGATGTTGTAACCCCTATACTCAAACTTAATAACTCTGTTTTGCTAGCATTTAAAACCAATCCATTCTCTCTTAGCCACACTGAAATTACACTGAAACAATTGCACAACAACCTCACCCTCTCCATGACCAGCTGAATATCATCAGCGTAAGTAAATGTCAAGAACCCATAAGATTTATTTAGGTTCCCCAAAGGGGCCCACAAAGATGATAAATAATAAAGGGGATAGGGAAGACCCTTGTGGAACCCCGTATGGGAGGAAATAACTCCCTGATGGGCCACAATCTGGTATCTATCCTATAAAAAAGATGTCATCCACTTCCATACTGTATCACCCTAGCCCAATGCAAAGCAACAATCAATTAACCTGGCATGATCCACTAGGTCAAAAGCACTCAATAGATCCAATGTAATAAAAAATAAACACTCACCCACATCCAGTCTTGGCAGAATTTCATCACACATTCTATTCCAAAACACTAATAATGTTAATTGCCATTTGCTAAATGTTATTTTTACCTTCAATGTTCCTTGTAATAATGTTTAATGGTTGATTGTTATTGTTCAATGTTTAATGTTCTATGTACAAAACCCCGGTCTAACCTCCCAGACCAGGGCAACCTTTTCGTTACTTGTAAACCGGAATGATTTGTATTGCATACAGGAATTCCGGTATATAAAAATTAAAAATAAATAAATAAATAAATATTAGGGAGATCATCACAGTCTCCATGCTACAGCCTCTCCTGAATCCAGCTTGGTCAATATCCAGGAATTATTAGGAAGGGAATGGTTAATAAAACGGAAAATGTCATAATGCCTCTGTATCGCTCCATGGTGAGACCACACCTTGAATACTGTGTACAATTCTGGTCACCGCATCTCGAAAAAGATATAGTTGCAATGGAGACGGTACAGAGAAGGGCAATCAAAATGTTAAAGGGGATGGAACAGCTCCCCTATGAGGAAAGGCTGAAGAGGTTAGGGCTCTTCAGCTTGGAGAAGAGGCGGCTGAGGGGGGATATGATAGAGGTCTTTAAGATCATGAGAGGTCTTGAACGAGTAGATGTGAATTGGTTATTTACACTTTTGGATTATAGAAGGACTAGGGGGCATTCCATGAAGTTAGCAAGTAGCACATTTAAGACTAATTGGAGAAAATTCTTTTTCACTCAACGCACAATTAAGCTCTGGAATTTGTTGCCAGAGGATGTGGTTAGTGCAGTTAGTGTAGCCGGGTTCAAAAAATGTTTGGATTAGGGATGTGAATCATTTTTATAAGAATAGAACTATCGTATGATATTTCTTAATTCATTATAGATTGGGTAAAATGAGAAACAAACATTTTTCCCCCAAATTTTTGTGAAAATCATTTTTCAGGATAGTGCGCACTAACAAAAAACCATTTATTTTTGTTATTTTTTGTTAAGCTGAAAAACAATTTTTTACTAAAAAAAAAAAAAAAATGCTGATCCACGGGAAAATGAGATTTTCCCATGGCCACACGAACCTGAAAACGCAAACGATTGGGCACCCAATGCACATCTCTAGTTTGGATAAGTTCTTGGAGGAGAAGTCCATTAACTGCTATTAATCAAGTTTACTTAGGGAATAGCCACTGCTATTAATTGCATCAGTAGCATGGAATCCTCTTGGTGTTTGGGTAATTGCCAGGTTCTTGTGGCCTGGTTTGGCCTCTGTTGGAAACGGGATGCTGGGCTTGATGGACCCTTGGTCTGACCCAGCATGGCAATTTCTTATGTTCTTAAATGAGAGTTCATCAGATCTATTTCTCTGAAAAAGTGTGGACTTGGATTTCTTGCTTATCAGAATGTTCTCAAATTAAGAAATTATATTTTGAAGAATAACGTGTTCTAATAAAAGCATTCTTGAGCTGCTAGATCCAGAGACTCCAAGACCCTAAATCTGCCTGTTTTCAGTACAGTGAGAACATAAGAACATAAGAAATTGCCATGCTGGGTCAGACCAAGGGTCCATCAAGCCCAGCGTCCCGTTTCCAAACCAGTCCACAAGAACCTGGCAAGTACTCCACATTCCAATGCCTGGAGATTGATTGGCTCATACCCAACAAGTAAACATTTCATTGCCAATCATTTCTTAAATACATAAAAAATAAAATATAAACTCCAACAGTTACAATTTGTTTCTTGTTATCCAAGCTGATACATTTAGAATTTGTAATTAAAATTACAAATGTATTTTTTTCCCCATGGAAAATATGTAGAACAAAAGTGACTTCATTAGGTTTGTAAGCTCAGTTGAACATCCTGTTGGGAAAAAAATAGCATGGTAATCACTTGGTATTGCACGCTGTTTGATTTGATTGTTGACAGTGATTTACAGAAAGAGAAGCAAGTTTGAAGTTTTTTTTTTTTTTTGCTTTCTTAAATGGGAGCTACCAAATGCTCTAACTAAATTTAATTTTCTTAAGGCACTTCAGAAATTATAACTGCAAAATGTAATCAAGGAAACACAATGTTACTGCTTATGATGCATCAATTATGACTCTTCAGTGACTCCTGTGCTAATGAACATGGAAAACAACAGCAGTGGTGGACTATGATTTGATGGTGCATTGATGGTGCCTAATGGTATTGTCAATGGCCAATTAGGTCAACCGGACAGTAGTTGTGTAAGCAGATTCAGTAGTTCACTTTTGGGGATGATATTTAGTGCCTCTAGCTGGATAAATAGGGACTTATCCGGCTAAGTGAAAGCCACTGAATATCTGGCTATGTTCAGCAGCCACCACTTAGCCGGATAAGTATTTATCCAGCTAAGTAGAAAGCCAGATACCTTGGGGGTGAGCAATGAGCGGATCAAGGTGGGGCAATTTATCTGATTAACTTAACTGGATAAGTGCCTATATTCAGCCTTTTGTGGTTAAGTTAACCGAACAAGTTAGACCTGCTCAATAGCAAGTCTAAAGTTATCCAGACACTACCAACCAATCATTACAATGTTTTACTTCTTGTTAAACTTTTTATCTTTCCTCTAACTCTAATCCCAGTTAGAATAACCCCTGTTTTATTGTAACTTTTTCTTCCTGCACTTGTTATACTTTTGTAATATATACTCTTATGTTTTAGTTATGTACGTTATAATGTATTGCCCACCCCTTGTTTTATGTAAACTGACATGATACGAATTTCCGTGAATGCCGGTATAGAAAAACACAAATAAATAAAATAAAATAAAAAAATAAATCCAGATATAACATATATGGCTAACTAGAACTCATATGGTTATATTCAGCAGCGTAGCTGTGCTGTTGAGTATCCCTTCTAAGTGTGAAGGGGATTATGCCTGTTACTAAATATTATCCCCAAACTTTTCCTGCTTTAGGCAATGGGAGTAAGTTTGCATTTTTTAAATCCTCCTCTTGCCAAAAGCCCACTTTTTGGGGGGAATAGGCTTCAGGTGGTTATAAGAACCCTTAGAGCATGCGCAATAGTCAGAGGGTAGGCAACACTGGACGAGAGAGGGTTAAGCACTGCTATAGAAGACAAAGGAGCTTGAAATCACCTCTTGGTTTCATGAGCAAGTGGGTCGGGAGGTAAGGAGAAGGAAGCAGTTAGAAAATCCTCCAAAACCTCAAGGAGGGTATTCAAACAGATTTTGGATGAGAAGATTTTGGGATTTTTTGATTCAGTTCCAGATGGAAAGTCAAACCCTTGTATCCCAAAGGATTGATCTAGGGATTTGTTTCTGCTCAGAAGACTTGCTAATGGCTTGGGTGGAGAGAAGGATTTAGACTTTTGAGCTCAACAACTCAAGAGACTTGCAGAATTTTGAATTTTGGATTACAGTTGTTCTTTTGCATTTATGGGAGCTCAGTTTTGATAATTTTGGATTGGGGACATTTTTTTAACAATTTGGCTGGTAAGGATATTTTCAATTAGGATGAAGGTGCAAGAGAAAGGAAAGTGTGGAGAAGGTTCACCATGGACAATGAAACCCTATGTTTTAATTTGGTTATCTGCTGCATGTTGAATCTTATTTTTATGATTTTGGCCTGGACACTTTTCTTTAACTTACAGTAATGACTGTCTTTTATTTGAATAGCAGTTCTGGACTTCTCTTGAATTATTTACAGCTGATTCCAGTGAAAGTGCTGAATGGATAGACACGGGACTGAGTTTATTTTCTACCTATTCTACTCATTTTGTTTTCTTGCTCCTTTTCTGGAGAGCATTGCACCTTATTGAAATTTTCTACCTAGAATCTGAACCATAAGTAAGACAAACAGTGATTGCACCCAGGGCTCCATAAGAAAATTCTTCCTCCCCACCCAGACTCAAACCTGGACTTGTGGCACCCCTAGTTAAGGATAAAGCACCAAACAGGACACCTGCTATATGTTATCCAGATATCTGAATAACTTAGATATCTGGATATCTTTGAATATCGGGCCCTTGATGTATTATACAGGGGATTAAATTATCTCCATGTTGATATTACTTTAAAGCTGTTTTTGGATAAGATAATAAGGTTTTCCCATGTTAGCCTATTTCAGAGGTTGCCACCTTTGGTTCCCAAGCGCTCCAAACAGGTCTGGTTTTCAGGATATCCACAATGAATATGCATGAAATAGATTTGCATGCACTGCCTCCATTGTATGCAAATCTATCTCATGCATATTCATTGTGGATATCCTGGAAACCCTAGCCTGTCTGTGGCTCGTGAGGACTGGAGTTGGCCACCCTTGACCTATTTGACTGCACAGACATAAAGGTCAATAAACAAAAAAAAAAAAATATATATATATATATATATAAAGTGACTAACTTAATATATTTTTTGACTAGCTTTTAGGAGCTATATTCCCTTCATCAGGTCAAAATAAAATGTTCTAATGAGCCATTAAAATGCTAGGAATGCATCAGAATTTCCTTCATGAATTTGTCATACCAAAGAAATCTTCTCAGGCTGAAAGTCTTTTGGCAAATATAACTTTAGTTGAAATACTAACAATCTGTATAAGTTATGATGAAACACTAGCAATACCCTTATGTTACCTAGGGGGTAATTTTGTAACTGCCCGCATTGGTGTAAAGTATGTGCATACTTTCTTTAGAAAAACTACCTGCATAAATTTACATCTGTAAAGGGCCCACATACTTTCTTGGAGAAAAAAAATACACATTTACTTTTGAAAATGTAAAAGTATGTGTGTAATTCAAACCCCCTCCCCCCACCTTCCAGAATGCCTCTTCACTCTGCAGGTAAAAGGATGTGCATACAGGCCCTATGTGCATACTTTTGCCCACCTATCAGGCAGGCAATTTTTAAAAGGCCCTTTTACACAGATACCGCACAGATAAGGTTTTGATAATTACCTTTCCTATGGAGATAGCACGATTGTATTTTTCTAACCTTGTGACACTGCAGTTTCCCCCATTTTTCTAGGGAACATGCAGCTCAGTGGTCAAAACGTCGATGTCTGCTGCAGAAACTCCACTTACAAATCTTGTTGGCTCTAGGCCTTGTTCTGCAACTGACTCATTGGCCTTGGGCAAGTCTCTGCAGAGCTCATTTACAAAATGCAATGCTATTTATGCCAGCTCTTGGGCTGACAGAGGTTCATGCATGCCAGGTCACCGACCTTGAACTTGTTTCCTTTTTCTCCGTTGGGAAAAAAACTGAAAGGTGCAGGCTGCGGCTGGTTCCACCCTGGTATCTTTTATTATTTTTTATTTTTGTAATTATTACTGAGGGCTAAGTGGCCCTGTGCTGTGCTGGGGCACAAACCTTACTCCAGAAAGTATTTGCAATTAGGGAAGAGGGGTGGGGACAAGACAATGAATCACATCATGTATTACTTAAAAATTGCTAAATGCAGTTGTGAGACTATTTCATAATCACTGGCGTTAGCCTCAGCCCTGCTAGTTGGCGACTGGTGGGAAAATGACTTTCTCCCCCTGACAGGACAGATAGGAGACTACAAAGCTGTCTCGGTATGCACGCTTTTATAAGACAAACATTAAAAAGAAAAAACTCTGTGAAAAAAAATGTGCCCTTGTTTTTCAGCAACAATTAATTTAGAAAGGAGAAAGCTTTTGGCAAGTAACATTTTATTTTGTCAGCGGTACTGAATTTTGTGAGGGGATATGCCCTCATTATACTATACCGTTGATGTCCAATAAAACATTTCATAATTGTAAAATTAATTTTCATATCATTAGACTTTTATGTGGATACAAAGGTGCACAGCACTCAGGTGGTGAAGCAGTGCCATTGGCAATTATTGAAAAACAGAGCTCTATTTCCAGTATTCAGGGCTGTAATGCTGCTTCGTAAATAGGCTGACAATGCTAGCCTTGGTGCTAACACTTTGCAAATGGGCTCCTTTTCTCTTTCTGGGCTGGATTTTGAAAAGAACACAGAAACAAACACTTCAGTAACGAACCAAGCTTTGCATTCAAATGTCCACCATTTGTGGACATTTAGCTGCAAGGCTGACTGATTTGTGGACTGATTTGTGAATTTAAACTGACTGATACGGGTGTGTAATTTCAAAACAAAAAACACAGGCACCTTCACTATCAAAATTGTGTATTTGGCACAATTACATGAAAACAATCAATGCTGTTGATTATATCGTTTTGTGTCGTTTCCCTTCTGAAATGACACAAAAAAATGAATTACATTTTGTTTCATGGATTATGGCATGTTGGGACATGCTATTGTTATAGTACACATGTCAAAATATAGCATGTGCTGAAACGAAACTAACAAAACAATATATTGTACATGGGAAAACAAAACAGTTGAATGTCATAAATCTAAAAGAAAACAACCTTACAACACAAAACCAAATTTCTTTCCATCCATATCCCTAAAACATAATTGACTTGAAAGGAGTGCTCAGCTTAAGGAATGGCTTGAGTATCTGCTTGGTCTCCATTTAAAACTAGGGCTCCCTGTGGCTACCTAACTATAACCAAATAATAAAGTTTCTGAGCAAGAAAAATATGGCAGTTCGCTAACTGAGTTGCTCAGCATCTATTAATGCTTTATTGCAGTTTTAATCAGTTAGGTTTAAGCCCCTCTTTGGAATGTAAGGTCCTTTGTATGAAGGCTGCTCATTTTTGTCATAGTTCCTGTATTTCCAAGCATGGTTTTTCTGCACTCATTAGTGGTAATTATTTTAGACGCATTTGATTCCTACTGGAGAAGGTGAATCTGTCTGCCTGTCTGTCTTGTTACATTTGCTGGATAGCGGGATGACCCCATGAGCCGGCGCACTCACCTGACGCTGCCCAGCTGGTCCATCATTGCCACTCCAAGCGGCTGGGAACGCCAGCCTCCTCTTCTTTCAGTTGGCTCCTAGGTGTGCGCCAGCACTTAAAGGCTCCTCGGTGGGAAACCAGCCCTCCAACGCTCCCTAATGACATCACATGACTGGGTATTTAAACCCCATCCATGCAACACCAAGGCGCTTAAGCATTGGGTCGACTACATCCTGGTAGTGTGAGTTGCTTTTTCGGACCATGTCTTTAGCCTTGCCTTGCCTACATCTTCAGCCTCGTCCATCCTTCCGTGTCTTCAGTCTTACCTTACCTACCTTGGACTGACCCCTGGTACTGACCATAGCCTGTGTGACCTGACCATCCTTGTCTGCTGCCTGCCTTGACCATAGCCTGTGACCTGACCCTCCTTGTCTGCTGCCTTCCTTGACCAAAGCCTGTGACCTGAGCATCCTTGTCTGCCACCTGCCTCAATCACTGCCTGACTATGGAGCCTCTCCTTGCCTTCACCAGAGACTGTCACCTGAGTCCTGCTGGGAAAGGGGGCTGGTACAGACGAAGTTCCAGCTCGGTCTCTGCATCGTCTTCTGCCAGTTGGCAGTGAGGTGGCATCAACCTCACTCCAACACAACTCTAACATGACTCTTGGGCTGTCCATTCATGTGCATGGGATGTGCAGCCACCCACGTTGCATGTTTAAGTCAGAGGAGGAGGAGGAGCTGACCTGAGTGGGAGGCTCAGCGAGAGTTTGGGCTGCTCCTCTGGCTGCTGTTGCTGGAGATGGGAAGAGAAGCAGGCGTTCTATCCCTTCTCCCAGGGTTCTCATCAGATTCTAGAAGATGTGGTGGGAGTTGGTGCCTTCCTGCTATTCTCTGCTACTTGAATTGTTTGCTAAGGCCCAAGGGGAAAGGTGACAGGAAGTGTGCTTGTGTGCAAACACTTCTCATGTTGTTTTATGGGGCCATCCATAAATGACAGCAGACTATTTTGGCATGAAATCAACTTCCACCTCCCCCTCCTCACACTTTGTAACAAATCTCTAAATCCCCTCATAAGGAAAGTGGTAATCCCCTCCCCTCCGTCGGAGTGTGACATAATTTATGGATGCCCCCCGCCCCCGATTGTTAGTTGACTAGAGATTGTTCTATACATCAAATGTAAAAATTACCGATTTATTATGCTCACATCTCTAACAAATAATACAAAACATTAAGTACAATCATCAGTCAATAACCAGGTATTCATGTTGCACCTCAACATGATTTTCTTGATTTTATTATTTGCTAAAAGAACATCAAGCATTTTTTTATTTTCGCTTTACTGGGTGCTGAGTTTCTTTGTCTACAATGTCTGTAATTAGTGGAACATTACTTACAGGAATGACACATCATGCACTTTACAAAATTTGTGAGTAAAGCATGTATCATTCTAGCCAGGTTGTTTGTTTTGGTTTTTTTTTTTTTTGGATTGCATTATCATTTACATCTAATGGAACAATGTAATCAATCATCTCCTATCAGGTCCTAATGAAAGAAAATGCATTCAACCCTTTCTACCCATGGATCGAGCAAAGGTTGCGAATTGGTTTCATTTTTTTTTTTTCAGGACAGGCTGAATGCATGGACTTGACGTTCTCATTTCCCTGAGAAAAGCAGAATTACAGATCCATGTATACCAATGGTAGCCAACTCTGGCCCTCAAAATCCACAAGCATGGTCGGTTTTCAAGATATCTGTAATGAATGCAATAAAGGCAGTGCATGCAAATCTATCTCATAGTAACTGTGGATACCCTGAAAATCTGATCTGTTTGTGGCTTTGAGGATTAGTCACCACTGATGTACAACTAGGGTAAGACTAGGAGTGGATCCACCTGTCCTGAAAAAAAAATGGACCCAATTGGCTACCTTGATCAAGTAACTATTTAAAACTGGTTGTGAACTTTAGTGGCCTAGTTGTAAAATAAAAAGATGTCATGTTTAAACAAAGATCTTTTTTTTTCTCTTTGTTTTTAGATGTGTTAGGTTTTGCAGCTAGAATTATAAACCCTTTAAACTCTTTGAGGTGAATTTTAAAAGGCCTTCATGGGCCCAAAACTGGGAGATATGAGCACAAGTCGGGCTGGTATGCACTGAGCGGATTTTAAAAGCCGCCTGCATACGTGTGTACTTGCCGCCATGCACACAAATGAAAAGTTCCGGAAAAAACGGGCGGGGTCTGGGCAGGACATGGGCGTTCCTGGATTTCACCTGGAAATTTGCGCGTAAGTACATATGCACACAGGCACACGGCAGGTCCTCCCCCGCATAACTTTACTTCTGCAATTCGTGGTGTGTAAGTAGTAAAACAAAAAAGATATAGAGGCAGATCAACAGAGTTTTAAAGACAGGAGCTAAGAGGGAGGTTTGGAAGTCCCATTCCTTACCTGAGTGAACTGGGAAGTAACTAGGAAAACTGGTAATGGTGTCAGAGCACGTGTCTATTAAAATCCCCTCATTTATGTGATAGAAGCGGCATTTGTGCGCACAGGCACATGTCCACTTAAAACTGTGTGCATGTGTGTGTGGTCGGGCTATTGTATAGTATGCACGCATATACGTGCGTGCGTTATAAAATGGCCACGTCCCTGGGTGCGGGCCGACAAATGTGCACACATGTGCGCCCGCAAGCTGGGATAAAAGTTACCGTCCCTGGGAAAAAAATGTGAAAAATGCCCTGGGGAGCAAAGGGAAAGACCCCCACAGATTTTCTCTTTGAAAATTTGGGGCTGGCAGAGGTTGCAGATAGTACTTCAGTAGGTGCCAAAGCCTAGGCAGGGATTTGAAACTGAAATCCCAGCACGCACTTTAAGTTCCCTGCCCTAATGCTACCTCCCCAGGTCCACCCCTTTTTGCCAAGGTCAAAAGTACGTGTTTTGGCGAAAGAATACATGCACGCCAGGCAGCTGAGCAGACTGAAGGGAATTTATTTGGGTGACTACTTTAGTTACCCGAGAAAAGTCCTTTAAAAATTCCTTCCATATGTATACAATTTTGTTTAACCTTATGCTTGGATGGACGAAATACCAAGTCCTGATCATTGAAATGTGTTGTTGATTAAGGGGCCCACTTTGCTTGCATAGCTGAACAGTAATTTGTTGCCTGCTTAATGTGGAATTAATCAGTCTTGCCGGTTACATAATGCATCTATGAAAGCCTATCTGATTGCCCAGCAATTGTGAATTTATCATGTGATGTGTAATTATGTAGCTATTTGGCATTGTGGTTAATTTTGTTTTACTTTTCCGAGAGGCTTGCTTATAATACAGAACAATTACTGAGAAGTGTGCTGGGATGGAGCCCCCTTTGCTAGAAGCGAAGTCCTAAAGCAACACCACAGGTGCTCCAATCTGTTCCGGAATACGTAATGAAGCCAGGCAACCGGCTAATGGGAATCTGGTGCATTTCCCATTCAGAGGATGTGCCTTTAGGTCATACACTAAAATTATTTGGTTTCAAATTATAGGGTCATGCAGTAAAACCAGAGTGGTCCATTTTTAGAAAACTACAATTATTTTTGCATCATTAAAGGATTACTATTTCAGAACTGTTTTTTTTTTTCTAGTAAATAGTAATTGGAAAGGGTGAAAGAGAGAGAGAGAGAGAGAGAGAATGCTTTCATATTTTTATTTCTCCATCTGTTTACATATAGCTAAGGCTAGTTCCCGCTTTAGCAACTCCCAAGATATTAACACCTTTTTAAAGCCTTATGAATTCATTTTTTAATGCATATGAAGTTTCTCATGGTTTAAAGTAGGGCTTAGAGGCCTATATGCTGATTAAGGCAAATAAATATTGCACGAGTCTCCTTCTCCCTCTCTGATACTATATGTATGTACACCTCTAGTGCAGACACCAAAGTTCGGCTGCATATTATTATTTTGGCAGTAGCACCCTGGTTCTGTCATAGTCACAAATTCACAGCTAAGCTCATCTGTACTTGTTTTTGCTTTTGCCTGCGCTTCTCCGGTCATTTTCTTCCGGTGAGTCACACACGGTCACTGTCTGCCTGGATGATGCATCACGCTGATGCACTGCGCCTTCAGAGTGATCTCGCTGATGCATACTAAAGACCTATCAGTGAACGATATCACCTGAATGAGGCTTGTGGTGATCAGAAGGAAGTGAATAATATACAACTAAAAGTAAAAAAAATCTCGTGCTGGGAGGGAAGGGAGTCAAACAAATGTTGGTTTGATATCGGCCAACACATCTTTTTGGAAGCAGTTTCCTTAATACAAGAAGACATTCTGGTATTCATTATGCTTCTAATCCCAAAGGTGTAACATTTTAACAGTATTTTTCATAAAGTGATTTTCATCCAGCTACAGCCTTAATAGCACATTTGTAATTTCTCTGGATAATATGTCGGCTTCCAAAGGGGGGGGGGATGGGGGATGGACAGAGCGTGTGGCTTTTTTTCTTATTATTGTTTTTGATACCACCCAATTACAGTTGAAAAAATATATGAAGATAAAGTAACTTTTTCAGAATGAAATTGAATTAGCCATAGTAATGAAAGTGAAAATAAAAGGAATGCATAATACTTTGAGAATAAATAGTCTTGCATTCCATTGGGTTTTCAGACTGTTGTCTTTATTAATTTAGGATCTGAGAAAACAGAATAATTTATGTTGGAAATTGAAGCCCAAGCTCAATGTATTTTTTATGCCTATGGACAATAAAGGATTGCAGGGGAAGAGTTACATTTCAAAATAAAGGAAACCGTTTCTTTTAGGGAAAACTGATAAAAGGGATTCATCTTGTGGTATTTTGGTCATTTCCTGCAGACTGAGCCAGGTAGTAACTGGGAGCAGGGCTGGCGTGACCCAATAGGTTCCTTGTCTCATTCACACATACCCCCCTTACACAGGCTCTCTCCCTTTCTCTCACTAACACCATTGCTCTCTCGTCCACACACAATCCCTCTCATTCACACGCACACACACACAAACATAGCGCCACTCATGGCCCACCGAGACTCTGCTTCTCTCGGCCGCAAGCAGGATGGATGCTGCTCGTGGCCCACCGAGTCTCTGCTGCTCACAGCTCACCGGGTCTCTACTCCTCTCGGCCGTGAGTGGGATAGGCTCTGCTCATGGCCCGTCGAGTCTCTACTCCTTTCCTCCCGAGTTGGATGGGCAAACTAGGGTAGTTTGCCAGTCATTAGGGGGCGGAAAAGAGCAGACATATGGGGCCGTGAGTGGAGCCCATCCAACTTAGGAGGAAAGGAGTAGTAGCCTATCCCACTCGCGGCCGAGAGGAGTAGAGACCCGGTGAGCTGTGAGCAGCAGAGACTCGGTGGGCCACGAGCAGCATCCATCCTGCTTGCGGCCGAGAGAAGCAGAGTCTCGGTGGGCCATGAGTGGCGCTATGTTTGTGTGTGTGCGTGTGAATGAGAGGGATTGTGTGTGGACGAGAGAGCAATGGTGTTAGTGAGAGAAAGGGAGAGAGCCTGTGTAAGGGGGCATGTGTGAATGAGACAAGGAACCTAAATGTGTGTAAGAGAGGGGACCTCTCTGAGTGAATGAGGTTGGGGCTGAAGCTGAAGCTGGAGCAGACACAAGGCAGAAGGTTCGCCTAGGGTGCCTAATACCCTTGCACCGGTCCTGACTGGGAGCATTATTAGTCTGAGCTAATGGCTGTAAAGCTTACTAATAATCCAATTCTGATTCTTCAAACAAAAGGGCTATATGTAAGACATTGTGCAGGAATTTAACACCCTTTGAGAATTACAGGATCTTAAGGAGAAGAATCTGAAATGAAACAAGCATTGTGTAACCCTTGGAGATGGTGATTTGGAACACTAATGGTTCCTCCTGGTTTTTCTGCTAAATTCCCTCATATTGCTGCTGTTAGGTGATTTCCAGGGAAAGAAATTAAATATCTCCATGGCTTTATAACTTGAGGCTATTGTTCTGAACTAGAGTATTATGCTCCTTTATTAGGTTTGTAAGGCAATCATAGCTTAAATTAGGTGAAAGAGAAGACACGGATTTTGTCATAAGCACATTCATGACAGTAACACATCAAATTGATTTCACAGGGTGGATTGATGGTATGCTATATTATTTTATCTTTTTGGTTGTTTCAAACATGAACAGCTTTATTTAAGGACATGATATTCTTGTTAGCCTGAGGATGTTTTAGAGAATAGAGAATCATACACCCGATTACTCAAAAGCAAAAAAGAGGCTATTTTGGGTGCTTTCAGAAACAAAGAAAATGTTAGTAACAAGAAGTTCAGCGTACTTGTGTTTGCAAAGGTGAAAACATGCAGAAAAATGGCAAATTATGTGCGCAATCACGTTTGAGAATTTTAGAGAGCTATATGCCATTTCATCACGCATTATTCTGGGCCTCACCAAAGCACATGCAAAACTTACGCAAAGTCGCTAATGAGCTGAGGAATCATGCAAACCAAGTCGTGCCTGATTATGGCCAATCAAATGTCTGGTGGAATGTTGTGCAAATTGGCAATTTTCTATGAAACTTAACTTCATCTCGGGAAGACGTAGTAGTTACATTTTTCTGTGTGATAAAAGTCTGTAGTTTTAGCGCAAATTCTACCGTAAAAAAATGACTGCAAATCTGATTTTCATGACATGCAAATGAGCTGTTATCACAAGAAAAATATTGTGTGGTAGCCCATTTTCGCAATCTGAAATGCAGTGTACGCATCGACCTCAAAAGTTGCAAAGTTTGGGCATGCCAAAAAATGGTATAGCAAGGGTTAGAGAGGCAAAGACACAATTTCAGTTTTATACCCAAAGGATTTGAAATAAAACCAGAAGATTGGCTGTAAAATGTTTGTCTTTACCTTTTTAATCCCTGTTATATATTTGTATGCAAAGTTTTTGCAGTTTTTATGCTGGGGCTGAGCTAAGCAGACAACTGAGATTTACTAAATGATGCTGTTTTGGAATGGGATTGGATTTTTCATATCCTGATGAGTTAAAAATGTTGTCAGTTTGGATGGTCCTACTGGTCCTATCAGATTCAATTTTATAGTTGCTTCTTGAATGCAAACCATGCTTTTTTTTTTATGTTATTTTATTTCAAATTCTCATATAGTGCTCTGGATCAGTAAACTATAAGGGGTAGATTTTAAAAGGAGCGCGTGCCCATGGATGCGACGATTTTATAACATGCGCGTGCCGGCGCTTGCATGTTATAAAATCCGTGGGCCGCATGCGCACATGCATCGGATTTTAAAATTTGCACGCGGGGGGACACATTTTTTCTATGAGTGGCAACATAAAGAGCCTCCCCCAGTTCCCTAACCGACTACCTAAACTCCTTCCCTCTTCCCTTCTCCTCCCTAACCCCTAAACCCTTCCTACTGACTTACGTTTTTTTGTTTTATTACTTACTGCTCCCCTGGAGCAAAAGTAGTTTGCGCACGCAGACTCCAGCCAGCCCCACCCTGCCCAGACCACCCCCTGTCCCGCCCCTTTATCAGGGCCTGGCACTTGTGCACGTATCGGCACTTATGCACGTGGCCGGACCCTTTTGAAAATGCGCGAGGCACGTGCAGGGACCGGCCACAGACGTAAGTGCCGATTTTTATTCATGCAGCCATTTTAAAATTCGGCCTTTAAGAATTAAGTATCAGGGAAAGCAACTTGAAAAAGATTTGAATGTGTTATCTAATTAATTTTGCAACTTCTGAGAAAATGCCTCAGAACTGTGATTTCCCAAAAGAGCCGTCATCTTTGCCGTTTCCATCAGTTCCAGATAAACCTAGCCAGTGCTCTGAGTTGCCATTCTGTGACCAGCTTACATTATTCAAGTAACAGGAGAAGCAGTGACTTATCCTGATTTTTATACTTTGAAGCTTACCATAAAAACATAAGACTTGCCAATCTGGATCAGACCAAAGGTTCATCAAACCCAGTCTCCTGTCTCCAATAGTGGTCAATCCAGGACCCAAAGACCTGGCAGGATCCTAAAGGGTAGATAGAGATTCCAAGATCCGTTCAAGAGTGCTTCAAGCTCCAGAGAGTGGTGTTTTGTGTCTGAAAAGGGTCTGCACCGAGGAGAGAGTGGCAGAAATGTTTTCTATTGTCGATTCCCAGATGATTTTCTTTGACTGAAAGGTCTGTGACTGTTTTGGGATTTTGTTTTTTCCTGTTTATTGATGTAACGAGAACGGTGTATATTTTGCCGGATCATTACCATTTCACAAATACCTCATTGCATTTCTAACTTTGGAACAACCTCAACATTATGAGGTAGATTTTCAAAGGGTTACAAGCGTAAGATACGCGCGTAACCCCCGTAAACCTACCCCTGCGCGCGCCGAGCCTATTTTGCATAGGCTTGGCGGCACGCGCAAGCCCTGGGACGCGCGTATGTCCCGGGGCTTAAAAAAATGAGTGGTCCAGGGGCGTGGGCGTGTCGGTGGTCCAGGGGCAGTGCGGGGTCATGGCTGAGTGCCCCTACACAGCAATGGATGGCCAGCACCATCTTGTGCTCCTACCATGTGACAGGTGCCGACCAATGGCACCAGTAGCCCCTGTGACATAGTAAGGGCATAAGCTATCGGCGCCATTTTGAATACTGGCAGCCGACGGCCCGAGTGCAGGAGATCACTCCAGGACCCCCACTGGACCACCAGGGACTTTTGGCAAGTCTTGGGGGGGAATCCTGACCTCCCAAGGTCAGTGCATTTGTCCGAGTGCACCGTTTAGCCCCTGTTTGGCCGCGTGTTTTTAGACGCGTTATTATTACTCCTTATACTGAAAGGGGTAATAGCATGTGGAAAACGCGTGGCCAACCCTCACGAAACTAATAGCACTTATCACATACAAATGCAGGTTGATGAGCCTATTAGTTATTACCCCAGAATACTGAAAGTAAAATATGCGGCCAAGCCACACATTTTACTCTCAGAAATTAACACCTGCCCAAGAGCAGGCATTAACATTAGAAAGCACCAGGAAAAGTGTTCAGAAAAGTAGAAAACACTGCTTTTCTTTTTACCCTCCAACTTAATATCATAGCAATATTAAGCCGGAGGCACCAAAAATAAAACATTTAAAAATCCCGCCCCCCCCCAAAAAAAAAAATCTGCCCGCCGGTTGGCGGGTTCAAAAACAGATGATCAATTTTGCCGGCGTCCATTTTCCGAACCCCTGACTGTCAGTGGGTTCGAAAACTGATGCTGGTAAAAGTATCGGTTGTCAGATCCGCTGACAGCTGCCGCTTCCACTAATAAGGAGCACATGGGATGCACTATTGTCCCTAGTGCCTCCTTATTAGCGCATGAACTAATTTGAATAGAGAATCGCGCGCCCAGGAGAAGTGCCTGAGCGTGTGTCGGGAGAGCGGGTGCTCAACTCGGAGCACCGGCTGTCCCGCATGTTTTATTGAATCGGCCTGTCAGTCTCTTAGAAGGGTGATCCATCCATGTGTTCCTGGGCCTGGATATCTCTTGAAAGGAAGTCTCTCAGTCTATCAGTCTCTCAGCTTCAGGCTCCTCTGTCCCTTGTTAGGATTTTACATGTAGCTTGGCTGTCTCTCTGTTTCCTCAGAGTGCAGACTTCTGTTTCTCCCTCTTGATAATTATTAGCTCTTCAGGAGAAGAACTGATTGCAGGGCTGCCAGATGTACTCCTCTTTTCCTGGCTCCTGGCTTCAATTCCTGGCTGCCCCTGTCCCGCACACACGGAGACAACCAAATTGTGCCTTTTCTACCTTAAATGGTCTTCCAGCATTCCTTTGGCTTCCTCCTCTGCTGGCAATCTAGTGCTGTTCTTTGGGCAGGCTAAACAGTACAGCCCTTTCCCCAACTTGTTAACACTGTGAGTGCTGGATGCTGGTTCTTGTAGAACATTTGTCATTCACAGGAGAGCACACAGGTATTTTTTTATGTATTTTTATATTCCTTCACCTTGACTGTGGTGGCTTGCTGTATCTGGCTGTATCTGCAGGGTTGAAAACCCTTTTTTGACAGGTCTAAAACGCATCATTCAGATCCAGACACAGCTCAGTCCACATTCTAAAGCTCCAACACCACATGATTAATTAAGTTCCTGCCCCCACAAGTTTAAGTAACTTGCTACATATTTGTTTATTTTGTCCTATGTTGAATATTCTATATTCCATGTTGTAAATAATTTTATTATCTTTGAGCAAAAATTATAAACATTAACCAAATTTGTTCCACTATATTTTGTCAAACAATTCTGTAACCAGCCTTGAGCCAGACTGGATAGGTGGGAAATGAAGTTAAAGCAATAAATAAATGAGAATGTGCATTCACTATCATGTTCCCATTTTCATGCAAAATACATTTCTTATTATAAATTCAAAAGCTTTTTATTCATACTAATTCACAATATTAATTTTCTAAAGTTAATTGTGTAGATGTGGGGTGGGTGGAAGGGTGAATGACAGAAATTTTGCTTAGGGCAGAGGTTCCCAAACCTGTACTGGAAGACTCCCAGCCAGTCAGGTTATTAGGATATCCACAATGAATATGCATGAGATACATTTTATGCACTACCTCTATAGCATGCAAATTGTATCTCATACATATTCATTGTGGTAATCTTAAAAACCTGAGTGGCTGCGGGTCTTCTAGGACAGGTTTGGGAACCAATGGCCTAGGGCATCTAATTCCCTTGCTCCGGCCTGTGACTTTGTATCCACCCGCATCAGTTTTCAAAATTGCCCCCCCCCCCGACAAGTAGCACTAGCTAGTATTATAGGGAAGAAGGAAATTAATAACTATTCAGTGTTTCTGTTTCTTAAATTTTCATTTACTATAGTTAGGCTAACCCATAATCAAACATGAATGATTAACAATCTGCTAACTTCTTGCTTATTTATTTATTAGCTTTTATATTCCTCTTCCTGTGACCCGTTGCTTAGAGTGGATTATAGAGAAAACATCCCTAATTTTAAAACATAAAACATAATGGGGCGGATTTTCAGAGCCCTGCTCGCCTAAATCCGCCCAAAACCGGGCGGATTTAGGCGAGCAGGGCCCTGCGCGCCGGTGAGCCTATTTTACATAGGCCTACCGGCGCGCGCAGAGCCCCGGGACTCGCGTAAGTCCCGGGGTTCTCCGAGGGGGGTGTGTCGGGGGCGTGTCGGGGGGGGGGCCCGGTCGTCGCGGCGTTTCGGGGGCGTGTCGGCAGCGTTTTGGGGGCGGGTACGGGGGCATGGCTACGGCCCGGGGCGGTCCGGGGGCGTGGCCGCGCCCTCCGTACCCGCCCCCAGGTCGCGGCCCGGCGCGCAAGAGGCCCACTGGCGCGCGGGGATTTACTTCTCCCTCCGGGAGGCGTAAATCCCCGGAGAAAGGTAAGGGGGGGTGTAGACAGGGCCGGGCGGGTGGGTTAGATAGAGGAAGGGAGGGGAAGATGAGGGGAGGGCGTTAGAGGATTCCCTCCAAGGCCGCTCCGATTTCGGAGCGGCCTTGGAGGGAACGGGGGTAGGCAGCGTGGCTCGGCGCGCGCCGGCTATACAGAATTCATAGCCTTGCGCGCGCCGATCCAGGATTTTAGTGGATACGCGCGGCTCCGCGCGTATCTACTAAAATCCAGCGTACTTTTGCTGGCGCCTGATGCGCCAGCAAAAGTACGCCTATTCGCGTTTTTTGAAAATCTACCCCAATATATATGAAACCTTAAAACAAATAAAACATAATCACATAGTATAAATAAACAGATTCATCTGGACAATTGTAAGCACCTAAACAAATCACAATTAAGAACTGTCATTTGAACTGCTCTTATTGTGGGTCTGTCAATGCTTTTCCTGGGCTGTACAGAATCCATGTACTTATGGATGAGTTTGGCTGGATAATGAGAGTGTTGTTAGGTAAAATGAAGACTTTTTTCAAGACAAGACGATTAATTTCTGTGTGGAGGATTTACATTTGAAGGCCGTGGAATTAAAAGCCTAGCAAAGGAAAGAGAAAGCTGAAGTTGATGGTGAGTGCAGTGCCGGTGAAAGGGTGTCCAGCTGCCTTAGTCGGTGATGTTATCATGTGATCTCACGTGATCTCTCTCTCTCTCACACACATCTCACCCAACAAACCCCAGCTCCTCAAAGAAATACATACCCAAAAATGGAAAACACCCTCTAGCTTCCTGCCTCACCCGTGCCACTTTCATCTCATCCATCCTTTCAAAAATGCCACCCTTACCGGCTACTCCACCTCCTCACCCACTTCCAGCGCCCTAGGCAACTGCCCACCCTGCCTAATGGTGCCACCAACCCTGGGTGAGTGTAGGGCATATGTGTGTGTATGAAATGGTAGGGAAAGGATGAGGGGAGGTAGAAAGTAGGGGTGTGCATTCGGTCCCTATGTATTGGCAATCCGCAACAGATGTGGCCATATTCGTTGTATTCGTGGGGAAGCGAAATGTATCGCGATTCCCCATGAATACACGAATCTTCGCCGAATTATTCGGCCGCCTAAAGAAACCAATTTAAACAAATCCCCCACCCTCCTGACCCCCCCCCCCAAGACTTACCAAAACTCCCTGGTGGTCCAGAGGGGGGCACTCACACCCTCGGTGCCGGTTTCAAAATGGCGCCGATAGCCTTTGACCTACAATGTCACAGGGGCTACCGGTGCCATTGCTCAGCCCCTGTCACATGGCCATCGGTGCCATCTTGTGCTCCTACCATGTGACAGGGGCTGACCAATGGCACCGGTAGTCCCTGTGACATAGTATGGGCAAAGGCTATCGGCGCCATTTTAATTACTGGCAGCCGACGGTCCGAGTGCAGGAGGTCGCTCCCGAACCCCCGCTGGACCACCAGGGAGTTTTGGTAAGTCTTGGGGGGTCAGGAGGGTGGGGGGGTTGTAGTTAATTTTAATTTTAGCGGGGAAACGAATAGAAATAGACGTATTAACGTATCGGGGCGCCATATGGCCGAATGCAACGTATCTGCCCCCCGGCGAATCCGAATCCCGAATGCAACGTATGGCGTTTCTCTGCACATCCCTAGTGGAAAGTGGAGATTTATTCCTGTCTGGGTGTGAAGGGAAGAAAATCATAGAGAAATGGCTGAACAAGGTATGCAATCCTAGGAAAAAGGATTAGCACAGGGCTTCCCAAACCTGTCCTGGGGACCCCACAGCCAGTCGGGTTTTCAGGCTATCCACAATGAATAGGCATGAGATAAATTTGCAGATACTGAGTCTCCATGGTATGCAAATGTATCTCATGCATATTCATTGTGGATAGCCTGAAAACCCGACTGGCTGTGGGGTCCCAAGGACAGGTTTGGGAAGCACTGGATTAGAATGTTGTATGTAGAAAAAAAAATCATAAATAGGAAACGCATCATTGCTGTTATTTTGCTTTGCTTTTTTCATACATCATCAGATAATTTAGCTTCTTTTGAAATACAATTCTTGTAATGACTTTTGCATCATTAAGGGGCTGATGTAATATTTATGTGCAGAAAATGGGCACTCACCTCTCCCGGGCGTGCGATGCAATATTCAAATTAGGGGTTGCTCTAAAAAAGGAGGCGCTAGGAAAAACTGTGCGTCCCTAATGCCTCCTTGGCATTGGGTGCACAGGACAGGTGGAAAATGGATGCTCAATCTACGAGCCTGGACTGTGTATCTTGTGTGTTTATATTGGGTATCCAGAATTTTTTTTTCCAAAAACTTTTTTTTTTTTAAACTAAATCTGTTTTATTTGATTTCTCCTACTTAGTATTGCTACCATACTATTAGATGGAATCTCAGAAAGTAGGATTTTTCTTTTTTTTTCAATGCGCCCTTGAACGTGACTCACGAACCTTTATGCCAGCCCCGGACTGGCATAAAATTTGCCACGTTGCAAGAGCGCATTGGCTGCACGGATAATTTATTGGATCACAGGGATTAGCTAATAGACACATTTACATGAATTTCAGTGATTTGGATGCGCGTTTTGGACATGCTAATCCCCGTATTGCATCGGGAGGGTTATGGACACGCATCGAAAACACGTCCAATCACATTTTAAACCGTGTGCTAGCCGCTGCGCATGGTATTACATTGGCCCCTAAGTGCTTTCCAGGTGATGACCTGAGAAGAGGTGACAGACAGAATAGAGCTATTTGCAGGTCCCCAGCTACCATTGCCTCCTATGAGAAGAAATACGTTCAGTTTTTCCTTTTAGGCTCATAAATTGGAAAATACCATAACATGCTGTATAGTTGCAATTTCATATGGAAAAAAAAAAACAACACTGGGCCAGATGTACTAATGGGTTCTCTCATTTTTATCTATGGGAAAAATGCTTAACACATCTAGCCCAATGCATTATATTGCTCCACTGGGATACAGTAAGGAAAATGATTGCCTTCCTTTCTCTTTTCTAGAACAAGAAAAAATGCAGTGTCAATATATCAAGCCTGCAACGTAACTGCTGCTTAAAAATATAGTACTCTACTGCATTTTTTCTCTTTCAAGTAATATAAAGTGAACTGATGTCAAATATGAGTTTTAGGAGTCTGTCTCAGACAGAAGGAGCCTGTTAGCACGCATCAACTTTAAAAGCTTCTTTTGCTGGAAAAATAAGTTTAGGTTAACAAATCCACTGTATTTCACTGAATATATATCTACTGATGTGATATTTTGCTGAAAAATAACATGTCACTTCTTCCTGATTAAAGGTCAATGTTTAAAAGTGGTGATCTCTTTGCTTTTAGGTTCTAATGTTAAGAATGTTCCTGGATCTTTATTACAATGACTTGTTTTTAACTTGTGAGGTTATATTAATAACTCACACAAGGCAATTATTTAGTGATAGTGCTTGGCACTATGGAGATATTTAAAATACCTGAATAAATTAATTTTAAATGATTGTATGCCTGAACACATGAAAACGTTTTAAGCACCAAAAATTAGATGGTTCATATTTATAAAAAGTAAAACATCAACCACAGGAGAAATGCTGTTGTCTAATTGGAGCTTTGAGGTCCATATTCAAAAGTCATTTAGATTAATAACATAATAATTATCCATCTAAATGGCTTACCTGGCTACATCCAGCGGATAACTTGTTCTGTAAATGGTTTATTGAATATTGGCCTCTATATATTTTATAAAATCCATTTATTTTATGATTTACTTCATTATCAAATGGGACAGCAGGAAAGTGAAGGGAGATGGTCCCCCTAATGCTTATTCTATCCCGTTCCTCCTCCACTACCTGGTGCCACTTCTACCCTTTCCATAAAGAGGTTCATCAAGATGCTTAAACAAATGTCAATTAGATATGTGCATTTGTTTGAAACAAATGTATAAAATGTAATGAATGAGGTCATTTTCATTTCATTTGTGGTCCCCTGAAATGAATGGAAGGCACCCAAAAAATAAAAAATCTTTGTTTCCATTCTTTTAGGTTTCCTTTTCAAGTCTTTAACTCAAATACATTATAATAGTTCCTTTAAGTAATCTCTTAATTATATTCAATTTCTTTTTGTTATGTTACACTACGTTCTAAAGTTATCTGTATGTATTATGTTGTTCTCATGTAAACCGGAGTGAAGGCAGAATGCTATACTTCGGTATATAAAAGATCCAAAATAAATAAATAAATAAAATAGTAGCAGCAAGAATGCTTTCCTTCTGTTCAAGATGACTTTGCAACGCAAGCAAATCCAGTGAAGTCATAGTCTGACCAAAGTTGAGGAGGAAAGAAGCAGGGAAAATGACAGGAAGGAGGACCAATCAAGGTCAAGCATTTCTTTAACCAGCCTCTAGGTGGACCCTGTATCAAGTGAAGCTGACTTCCTCCCACTGAAGGAATATATCTTACAAAGAATTGCATGTAGTGGTATATATGCATGTATATAACCATGAGCAGATCTATGCTAGCATTTTATATCCCATGCATATGATATATGCATATTTTATAAAAAAAAATATACATATCTCTTCCCTGCAACATATGTGCATATGAAGATTATGTGTGAATACATGCAATACATTGAAAGAGCTTATCCCAATGTATTGAACGTCGGTATTTTTCTTACCATTTTTTAACATATGCACGCATATATTTTATGCAGAAAAATTAAGTAGGACTTACCGGTACATAAATCAAGATTTACATGCATAAGTCAGTGTATTTTAATATATGCACACCTCAAGGAAATTACCAGTTTTACCAATTAGTCCACCAGTTCACTCAGACCATCTCTAAGTCATTGAGACACTCCTGGTTCTTCAGCCTAAACTTCCTGCAGTTCACCCAGATCTCCCACACTATACAATAAATACGTTAAATATTACTTATGCCAGATAATTAGCATGTGCAAAATTATACAAGTAAACTGGCAAATCTACTTGAGTAAGTGTCACTTAAAATAACAACTTACACATGTAAATGTTGGCTATGCACCAAAATGTTCCTAGACACCTCTTTTTTACACGAATATGTGTGTGTACAAAAGTTAAAATACACACATATTTTTTACTTTTATAAAATATGGACTACGTGAGTAGAGGTTATGTATGCATGTATATGCTCATTTTTATACATGTAACATTTTGAAAAGGTTTGTATATGCGGGTAAGTCCATTCTATAATTCACTTCTCAGGTAGATTTCACAAGGGAAGGATATATTTTCTGGAGCTCTATGTGACTTAAAGAAAACATTTAAAAAGTGAAAAGAAGGAGCGAGAAGATCTTGGGAAAAAGAATGGGCCTTATTCTTATTTTCATTGCTGCAGTTTTTATTGAGTCAGAGCGAAAGAGGCAATGGAATGCTGTCTAGCTGTTCAATGAGGTGGGGTAGTAGAGAGAAGAATTGAACAGGGGTGATTTTTAGTGTCTCTGTCTCACTGCAGTATATTGCAGTCTAGTCCTGAGAGCAGGTAGAGCCCTAAGACTTGACTGTTTCTTCTCTGAGAGTTTTGTGCATATAAAAGGAGTCAGCAGCACATATATACTGTGTGTGTGTGTGTGTGTGTGTGTGTATATATGAGAGAGAGAGAGAGAGAGAGAGAGGGAGAGAGATTTGTACACACTGAGAGGGTTACTGAATCTCTGTCCTTGGACATAGGCATAACCAACCAGCAAACAGTTTGTGCTACTGCTAAGCTGATAACTCTGCTTGCTAAGCCATGCAGTGCACTCAGCCCCTGGTGTGCATGTTACGATCAATATTAAAGTGGTACTGGTGAATATACTACAGTACACTAATTAATTATATTGTAACATTAAAACTTCCAGTGCCAATATTTTCAATTCTGACATGGGAAGAGGAAGGAATGGCAGCAGGCAGAAGAATGGCAGAGGCAGATGAATGGGTGTTCCTGCAGAGTCAGCTAAGCCTGACAAAAGCACAAGCACTGGCAGAAATAGCAGTAAGAAAAAAAAAGGAGTCCTGCCCCTAAGCTAAATAAAGATTTTTTTATTTGCAAAAAGTCAAGAAAGGAAAGCTTAAACCATAAGAAATTAAATTTGGGAGAACATGTGCCACCACTGGCTACTCTTCTCTCTCTTGCTTTGAAACAGGGGCAAAAGGCAGCAGCCATTGTAGGCTGGAGTAAACAGGGCAGGGGCATGTGTAGCAGAAGTGTAGCACACAAAACCAGCACTGTGCTTCTCCATTATTATTGATTCCTTGGTAATGGAAGTGCTATTTACAAAATCTGATTCAGATAAAGAATTATATTCTATATTTCCTAAATCACAGGATATTGAACAGCTAGTAGCTGAAAAGAATTTTGGATCTCTAGTCAGTAGCATCTTAGCTTCCAGTGAGGAAGTGGAAGAGTCAGATGATGCTGAAAAGAAGCAAGCCAAATCCAAGCCTGAACCCACAGCCCCTTTCCCGAATGATATTGTAGAGAAACTATATCAGGCCTCCTCCTATCCAGGGATTTCCTCTGGCTTCCTCCTGCCCAGAGATACTAAGTTCCCCATCTTCTAGCTTCTATATGGTTTGATTAGTCTTTTGCCCTATATAGATACAGGTTTGAGGTTCAATATGTACATCAACATTTCTACAGGCCTCCTCCAGGGATTTCCTCTGGCTTCCCCTACACAAGGCTTTACTCCAATTTGGTTGGTGCCCTTTGCCTCTGTTGGTGGTTGCTTTGCACCTTTCATGGTGCTTTTGGGGTCTTCATACCACTTGTTCTGCTTCTTTAACCCTGCAGAGCTACCTTGGGTTTTTCCTGCTACCTTTTCTTCTGTGTTCCCCCTTCATGGTTCCCTGGGATGTTCATGCCACTCTTTGTCCTCTTTGCCCCTCTTATACTATCTTGGTGGTGTTCATGTCACTATTGTTGGTGCCCTACACCCTTCTTTTGGAGCCCTGGGGTGTTCTTGTGATTCTTGTTGATGCTTTGCTCCTCTCATTGTTCTTGGAGAACTTCTGCCACTTCTGGTACTGTGCCTTGGGCTATTTATGCCACTTTTTTTGCCACTTTGACCCGATCTTGATGCATTGGAGTGATCTTCTCCCCTCTGATGATGTCTACACACCAGTTTCATTAGAATTGATTAGAAAGCTCCAATAATGGAGCCCAAAATTGGCTGCATTACTTCCCCTATTTACTTTAATGGGAAATGAACAAGCATGTAGAACAAATAAACAATCTTTTTCATGTGAAATGAACCAATGGATTCTGAAGTTATGGCTTATGGTTAAAAGACAGGAAACAGAGAGTAGGATTAAATGGTCAATGTTCTCAGTGGAAAAGGGTAAACAGTGGAGTGCCTCTAGGATCTGTACTTGGACCAGTGCTTTTCAATATATATATAAATGATCTGGAAAGGAATACGATGAGTGAGGTTATCAAAATATGCGGATGATACAAAATTATTCAGAGTAGTTAAATCACAAGCGGATTGTGATACTTTACAGGAGGACCTTGCAAGACTGGAAGATTGGGCATCCAAATGGCAGATGAAATTTAATGTGGACAAGTGCAAGGTGTTGCATATCGGGAAAAATAACCCTTGCTGTAGTTACACGATGTTAGGTTCCATATTAGGAGCTACCACCCAGGAAAAAGATCTAGGCATCATAGTGGATAATACTTTAAAATTGTCGGCTCAGTGTTCTGCAGCAGTCAAAAAAGCAAACAGAATGTTAGGAATTATTAGGAAGGGAATGGTTAATAAAAAGGAAAATGTCATAATGCCTCTATATCATTCCATGGTGAGACTGCACCTAGAATACTGTGTACAATTCTGGTCACCGCATCTCGAAAAAGATATAGTTGTGATGGAGAAGGTACAGAGAAGGGCACCCAAAATGATAAAGGGGATGGAACAGCTCCCCTATGAGGAAAGGCTGAAGAGGTTAGGGCTGTTCAGCTTGGAGAAGAGACGGCTGAGGGGGGATATGATAGAGGTCTTTAAGATCATGAGAGGTCTTGAACGAGTAGATGTGAATTGGTTATTTACACTTTCGAATAATAGAAGGCCTAGGGGGCATTCCATGAAGTTGGCAAATAGCACATTTAAGACTAATCAGAGAAAATTCTTTTTCACTCAACGCACAATAAAGCTCTGGAATTTGTTGCCAGAGGACGTGGTTAGTGCAGTTAGTGTAGCTAGGTTCAAAAAAGGTTTGGATAAGTTCTTGGAGGAGAAGTCCATTAACAGCTATTAATCAAATTTACTTAGGGAATAGCCACTGCTATTATTTGCATCAGTGGCATGGGATCTTCTTAGTGTTTGGATAATTGTCAGGTTCTTGTGGCCTGGTTTGACCTCTGTTGGAAACAGGATGCTAGGCTTGATGGACCCTTGGTCTGACCCAGCATGGCAATTTCTTATGTTCTTATGTTCTTTCTTATGAGTATGCTGTTACCTACAAAGTGAATAAATGAAGTGACATGAAATTTTCTATCCACACATCCCTAATGTCAATACTGAAATAAGAAGAACATTGTAAGAAATATCATACTCTAGCATAGTCTAACTTATTACATAGAAGTACCCTTTGTAGAAAATGACCATTCTCATTTAGCATGAAAAGCAAATGTGAAAATGACATTAACATCTGATCCTTTGTAGACTGCTACTTTCTCCACTGCTGCAGCAGTTGATGCTAAGTCTTTTGTATGCATCATATTTTCTCATGTTTGTTTCTAACGGCATGGCATGTGATCTTGGTTTTAACCAGGATCTCGACTGCCATGTTTAAGCATGAGCAGTAAATGGTGGAATTCACTGCAAAAAGCAAATGCTTTCTTTTCTCTGAGGCCTGCTCAGTTAGCTAGAAAATTAACAAGTTGCACCTGCAGCCTGATGTTGTAATATGATCATTTTTTTCTTTTTTAAGTGATTCATTTCCTTTCTAATTATCTTTGCGTCACTTTGCAGCTGTGCTTCCTTTGAAGTGAGCAATCAGTCATTTTCGAGTTAGCTAGGTGAGGTGGAAAAAAAATAAGGATGGATTGAGAAGTCTTGTCAATTTGGTCTTGAATTTTCCTGGAGTCTCTGCAAATACCGACGGCAGTAAGGATGGGAAAAAGATTCCCTTGATCTTTATGCTTGGAGAATATCTTCATCCATGTGCTTCCCTGTCATTTTGTTTTCTGATAATTAATGCTCATGAAAACTTTTGAAAACAGAATTCAAATATCATTGCAGCACTCAAATGTGCATCAAGAGAAAAGAAAACAAAGGAAAATTGCAAAAAAAATGTCTAGAACCTCTGGCATCAGAGATGGTTTATAAAAGAGGATGTGAAACCAACCATTACTGACTCATGAAGACTTCCACATGGTCCTGCAAACCTTCTCTAACATCAACTACCATCAACTACTGTAACTCTCTTTTACTAGGAGTACCTAAGTGTTTAATAAAAAAGCTACAACTGCTACAAAATGCCGCAGCAAGGCTCTTAATAGGATCAAGAACATTTGATCACATCACACACTTACTGATAGCTCTACATTAGCTACCCATACAATCCCGAATTTACTAAGTATTAACACATTGCATACAACCCATCCATTCTGATAACCCAGGTCTGGCAGCCATAGGACTACAACCATACAAGCTACAGAGATTGCTAAGATCTCAGAATAAAGGATTATTAGCTGTGCCAACATTACTGAATACTCATCTAACAAAAATAAGAACCCCTGTGTTCTCCATTGCTGGCCCAATACTATGGAACTCACTGCCCGAGACACTGTGACTGACCCTAGAAAGAAAGAAATTCAAAAGTGAACTGAAAGCATGGTTATTTAAAAATGCCTATAACCTAAAACTTAACTGAAATCAGAGCAAACACCAATAAGGACAACTTAAAACTACCTGTGATCAGAACAAGCACCAATAATGTCAAAGAAATTAATAAACCAACAACAGAACTAAACAGCCCATTACACCACACCCCAATGATGTCAAAATAAAAAATCAAAAAGTTACCTTATAAATCACTAACCTCTTATCCTACTTACCTTTAGTTAAAATCCAAGAACACCATGTAGACCTATATCTCACTTGATCATAAATTTGTCAATGTCCAATGCCCATGTATATTCTGTATGTTATGTGATTACATTTAGTCATTGTATGTATATTATGTTGTAATCCGTGGTGATCTTTATTTGGAATGCCAATATATAAAATAATGAAATAAATAAAGATATAAGTGTTCAAAGGTCAGACTGCTTAGATATTTTCCTGATTTACCCCCTCATTTATCAAAATGCGCTAAGGTGTTTTCGCATGCGAAAAGCCCCATTAACACATGTGAAAACGCTTTTAACAGCACCATATCGTATGGTGTGATGCAAGTATGAAAAAGAGGAGGAGGCTTACTGTAGCTACAACATTTTCAGGAGTGTTAAGCTGTCCCAGAGCATCAGCCTAGCTCTGGGGAGAGAGAGAGAGAGATAGAGAGGCAAAGTGAGGGCAAAGGCTATCGGCACCATTTTGAATACTGGCAAGTCTTGTGGGGGTCAGTGGTGCTGTATCCGGCTAACTGTAGGGCAGCCCTACAGCACAACCAGAGTTAGCCACATAACTTATGCTAGGGATGTGCAGAGGGACGCCATACTTTGCATTCGGGATTCGTATTTGTTGGGGGGCAGATAGTTTGCATTTGGCAAGGGGGCCCCCCCGATACGTACATGCGTTAATTCTTATTCGTTTCCCAGCTAAAATTGAATTAAGTACAACCCCCCACCCTCCTGACCCTCCCAAAACTTACCAAAACTCCCTGGTGGTCCGGGAGCCATCTCCTGCACTCACACCCTCGGCTGCCGGTATTCAAAATGGTGCCGATAGCCTTTGACCTTACTATGTCACAGGGGCTACCGGTGCCATTGGTCAGCCCCTGTCACATGGTAGGAGCACAAGATGGTGCCAGCCATCCATTGCTGTGACATAGAAGGTCAAAGGCTATCGGCGCCATTTTGAATACCGGCAGCCGAGTGTATGAGTGCAGGAGATGGCTCCCGGACCCCCTGCTGGACCACCAGGGAGTTTTGGTAAGTCTTGGGGGGGGGGTCAGGAGGGTGGGGATTGTACTTAATTCAATTTTAGCTGGAAAACGAATAAGAATTAATGCATGTACTTATCGGGGGCCCTCCTTGCCGAATGCAACGTATCTGCCCCCCGACGAATACGAATCCCGAATGCAACTTATGGCGTCCCTCTGCACATCCCTAGCATAAGTTATGTGGCTAACTCTGGTTGTGCTGTAGGGCTGCCCTACAGTTAGCCGCTGAATATCCCGGTTAACTTAGCCAGATAGGTGTATCCAGTTAACTTAACTAGCTACTCTGCAGCTGAATGTTGGCCCAAAATATGTTTAGTGATTAATATAAATTGTTTTAACCCTTTAGTGCACAGAATCAGCATTTTCCAACTCAAAATCACATTAATGCAATTGGACCATATGTATAAAGGTTTTTTTCTTATTTTGTAGCTATGGGACAAAATGCTTAGTGTATTGGCCTTATGGAAATAATTTAAACTATATTTATTTATTTAAAATATATATAACCTGCTCCCTCCAAAGTCTGGGGCAGGATAGAAAAAAATTCATGAATTAAAATCCATATAAAACAGACAATGTACAAAAAACATTTCTAAACAAGCCCAAGAACAGGGCAGTTTATGTTACCTGAAGGGCTGTGGATTGCCCAAAAGACAAGATAAATGAGCATTATAAATTCAGTAGTGTGAACCAGAGAGAACGCTGGGGTGTAAATCCATAGGATCAAACTGATCCATGGTGATGAGTCGTTGTACAGCAGTTTATGGACAACCATAGCCAATTAGTATTTAATCAACCAATGAGGGGGAAGGCAGTGAAAGGAGCAGAAAACTGGGATATTATCCCTCATATCTGAGTCTGCTGAAATATGGGTGGCAGCATTCTGCACAATCTGGGGGTGCCCTTAAGGAAAATATCAGGCACTAGAATACCATACAAAAGTCGCTGGGATTTAATAAGGGCTCGAAGTGACGTAATAGGCGCAACTTAGCAATAGCAGAAGATGCAACAGATCTAATGTGTGGATGCATTAATAATAGGATGTCTAGATTGTGCACTTTATGCTGTTTTGGAAGTGTACATCCCTCAAATATAAAATTAGAGGGCACATCGCGCATTAGAATGTGACTTAAGATAATTACTTCTGTTTTATTGATGTTTACGGCAAGCTTATTATGATAAAGTTAATGCTAGATAAACAAATTGTAACAAAATCAAAGATGACAGCTGAAGATGAAATAGCAAGAAAAACTGTATGTCATCAGTATAGATTTATAAATCATACTATACCTGTGTGTACTGTACACATAGGGGATAAATATATTTTAAAGGATGCTGCTGATAGGGCAGAGCCCTGCAGAATGCCTGTACCAATCAAATACCAAGAGGTGTTCTCAGCTAGGGAAGTGCAGAGGGACGCCATACGTTGCATTCGTGATTCGTATTCGTCGGGGGCAGATACTTTGCATTCGACAAGGGGCCCCCCAATAGGTTCATATGTTGATTCTTATTCGTTTCCCACTAAAATTAAATTAACTACAACCCCCCACCCTCCTGACCCCCCCAAGACTTACCAAAACTCCCTGGTGGTCCAGCGGGGGTTCCGGGAGCCATCTCCTGCACTCACACCCTTGGTGCCGGCATTCAAAATGGCACCGATAGCCTTTGACCTACTATGTCACAGGGGCTACTGGTGCCATTGGTCAGCCCCTGTCACATGGCCATCGGCACCATCTTGTGCTCCTACCATGTGACAGGGGCTGACCAATGGCACCGGTAGCTCCTGTGACATAGTAAGGGCAAAGGTTATCGGCACCATTTTGATAACTGACAGCCGACGGCCCGAGTGCAGGAGATCGCTCCTGGACCCCCGTGGACTACCAGGGACTTTTAGCAAGTCTTGGGGGACCCTCCTAACCCCCACAAGACTTGTGAAAAGTCCAGCAGGGGTCCGGGAGCGACCTCCTGCACTTGGGCCGTTGGCTGCCAGTATTCCAAATGGCGCCGATAGTCTTTGCCCTCACTATGTCACAGGAGCCGACAGTCAGCCCCTGTGACATAGTGAGAGCAAAGGCTATCGGTGCCATTTTGAATACTGGCAAAGGCTATCGGCGCCATTTGTCAGGAGATCGCTCCAGGACCCCCGCTGGACCACCAGGGACTTTTGGCAAGTCTTGGGGAGGAATCTCCTGCATGTGGGTCATCGGCTGCCAGTATTCAAAATGGCGCCGATAGCCTTTGCCCTTATTATGTTACAGGGGCTATCGGCGCCATTTTGAATACTGGCAGCCGACAGCCCGCATGCAGGAGATCGCTCTAGGAACAACGCTGGCCCACCAGGTATTTTTGGCACGTCTTGGGGGGTTCAGGAAGGTGGGCGGTCTATTTGTTGGTGAACTGTTGTATTCGTGGGGGTTCGCCATACGTTTCAGAACCCCCATGAATACAACGAATATGGCATATACGTTGCGGATTCACAATACATAAAAAATGAATGCACACCCCTAAAAATCACAGAGCATATAGAAAGACATGGTTTAATGGAACACAGTCAACATGGATTTACCCAAGGGAAGTCTTGCCTCACAAATCTGCTTCATTTTTTTGAAGAGGTTAATAAACATGTGGATAAAGGTGAACTGGTAGATGTAGTGTATTTGGATTTTCAGAAGGTGTTTAACAAAGTCCCTCATGAGAGGCTTCTAAGAAAACTAAAAGTCATGGGATAAGAGGCAATGTCCTTTCATGGATTACAAACTGGTTAAAAGACAGGAACAAAAGACAGGAACAGAGAGTAGGATTAAATGGTCAATTTTCTCAGTGGAAAAGTGTAAACAGTGGAGTGCCTCAGGGATCTGTAATTGGACTGGTGCTTTTCAATATATAAATAAATGATCTGGAAAGGAATACGACGAGTGAGGTTATCAAATTTGCGGATGATACAAAATTATTCAGAGTAGTTAAATCACAAGCAGACTGTGATACATTACAGGAGGATCTTGCGAGACTGGAAAATTGGTCATCCAAATAGCAGATGAAATTTAATGTGGACAAGTGCAAGGTGTTGCACATAGGGAAAAATAACCCTTGCTGTAGTTACACAATGTTAGGTTCCATATTAGGAGCTACCACCCAGGAAAAAGATCTAGGTATCAAGCGTGCTGATACAGAAAAACCCGCCGGGGAACTGGCGAGCACCCGCTCTCCTGACGTGCACCCAGGCCACTCCCCTGGGCGCACGATTCAGTAAAAAAAAAATATGTAAATGAGGTCCTGCGGTAAAAGGAGGCACTAGGGAAACTAGTGCACCCTAGCACCAACTTTTTGACAGAAGCGGTGGCTGTCAGCGGGTTTGACAGCCAACACTCAATTTTACCGGCATCAGTTCTTGAACCCGGGCCACGGGTTCGGAAAACAGAAAACGGATGCCAGAAAATTTTTTTTAATTTTTAATTTTTAATTTTTTTTTTTACTTTTTCTGTACACCCTCTGACTTAATATCATAGTGATATTAAGTCGGGGGGTGTACCGAAAAGCAGTTTTTTCAGCTTTTCTGTACACTTTCCTTCTGCCGACCGAAATTAACTCCTAAAGCTCTCTCCCAGACTACCTACATCCTTTCATACCTGGATGGTGGGGCCTTGTCTTGGGCATCCACCTTGTGGGAATGCAAGGACTCTATTTTGCAGGACAAAGAAGGATTTATGGACTTGTTTAAATCTGTTTTCAATGACCCTGCTCGAACCTCTGTCGCTGGTTCTGCTTTGGTTGAATTGAAGCAAGGCCACAGACCATTGGCTGAATTTGCCATAGAGTTCAAAACTTTTGCGGCAGAACTCCGCTGGGACCCCAAATGTCTCAAAACTCTCTTTTTCAGAGGCCTGGATACCCATTTAAAGGACGAGCTGGCTGCTCGTGAAACACCTGACTCGCTGGACAAATTAGTAGCCTTGGCCACTCGGATTGATCAATGACTCTGGGACAAGGTGAAGGAACTCCGGTCTAGGGTCTTACCTGGGTTGAAACAGGCCAGTGCTGTCTCTACACCTCGGATGGTTCCAGAAATCGCTGCTGCTGATACAGATGAACCTATGTAACTTGGTCATGCACGCTTGACTTCAAAGGAGAGAAGGTTTTGGAAGAAGCGCGGCCTTTGCATGTACTGTGGTCAACCTGGCCATGATGTTTCTAATTGCTCCATTCGTCCGGGAAACGGACGGGCCTAAGTCTTGCAGGAGGACTGTTCTTAGGCCATACAGCGACATCTCCTCTGCTCTCTCTCCCAGTTTCTTTGACCTACGGACCGATCACAGTTCAGACTCCTGCCCTGGTGGACTCAGGGGCAGGAGGCAACTTCATTCTCAGATGTCTAGTGGAAGACCTGAAGATTCCCCTCATCAAATTAGAAGATCCACTATTGTGTTACAACTTGAAGTGGGCTTTGGACGTTCCCCAACTTCGCCACTTCCACTGAAGATCTCAGTGATGTCCCCAGCAGCTCATCCATCGCTGCTGACATCTACAACAACATACTCAGTGAAATTTCTTCCAAGACTCAAGATCCACCTGTCATCAATGCAGAAGATGACTTAGAATACAAAGTTGAAGAGATTCTGGATGTTCGTAAAAGAGGCAAGACTTTTGAATACCTTCTAAAGTGGGAAGGGTTCAGCCCCAAAGAACACTCTTGGGAGCCTCAGACCAATATCTTGGACAAAGAGATGCTTCGTCAGTTCCATCTTGCGCATCCTTCAAACTTTAACCTGGTACCCGAAGAGATCGCCCTTTGAAGGGGGGTACTGTTGCGACCGTCGCTGCCCGACATCTCCACTCCGCCCACCTTACTGCATTGGCGACTCCCTCCGGGGTTGATGGAAGGCTGGCTGCTGCGGCGTCTTCGGCTGTCCTCGTCCGGTGTCCCCGGACCGGCCCGACGCTGCAATCCGCCATGTTGACCTGATGCCTAGGGGCGCACGCGCGGCCCCGCCTCAAGTACCAGAAGTGGCGTGAACCTCAGGGACGTCCCCCTGACATGACGTCATCTGCTTCAGATATTTAAAGGTCTCTGAATTGCTAACAACTCGAGTTAGCAAGGATAAGCATACGGATATGGATTCGTTCTATCTACGCTACTCTGCCTCCTCGGACTAACCAGGGGTACCCGCTCCTTGGGGGCCTTGTTCTCTCTTTCTTTGTAGATTGCATTCTGGAACCGGTACTCGCTCCTCGAGGGCCCTCGTTCCCAGACTTCTTCGAATTCACTTCTGCCTGGAAGTCATCACTGCCTACTACATCTGTGAGTTACCATAGCTCTCTCAGAGCTTTCCTTGGAACCAGGTACTCGCTCCTCGAGGGTCTACTTCATTTCAGCTCTTGGGCTTCTATGAGACATTGTGTGAGTGTTACCATCAGGTTCTGTCCATGAACTCTGCATACCCTGCCTACTCACTATATTCCAGTTTCTCTACAGCTCAGCCTCCAGGGATCACTGTTCCAGTATCTGAGGGACTACAGCCCAGCCGGGCATTCCAGCTCACTACTGCCACCTCTGGTGGTTCAGTATACTGTCTAATAAAAGAACTAGTGTGTGTCTGTCTCCTAACTCTGAGCCTGACCGGTGGTCCCGCTTGGGATCTTCCCCCGGGGGCATGGTCATCTGCCACCGGTCCAAGGATCCACCCACAACTCTCCTAAATAATAACAGAAGGGAATGGTTAATAAAACGGAAAATATCATAATGCCTCTGTATCACTCTATGGTGAGACCGCATCTTGAATACTGTGTAAAATTATGGTTGCCGCATCTAAAAAAAGATATAGTTGCGAAGGAGAAAGTACAGAGAATAGTGACCAAAATGATAAACCTCTTCAGCCTTACCCTATGAGGTAAGGCTGAAGAGGTTAAGGCTGTTTAGCTTGGAGAAGAGACAGTTGAGGGGAGATATGATAGAGGTCTTTAAAATCATAACATGTCTTGAACGAGTAGATGTGAATCGTTATTTTCACTTTCGGATAATCGATGGACTAGAGGGCACTCCATGAATTTAGCAAGTAGCACATTTAAGACTAATCGGAGAAAATTCTTTTTCCCTCAATGCACAATTAAGCTCTAGAATTTGTTGCTGGAGGATATGGTTAATAAAGTTAGTGTAGCTGGGTTTAAAAAAAGGTTTGGATAAGTTTTTGGAGGAAAAGTCCATTAACTGCTATTAATCAAGTTTACTTAGGGAATAGCCACTGCTATTAATTGCATCAGTAGCATGGAATCTTCTTGGTGTTTGGGTAATTGCCAGGTTCTTTTGGCCTGGTTTGGCCTCTGTTGGAAACAGGATGCTGGGCTTGATGAACCCTTAGTCGGACCCAGTATGGCAATTTCTTATGTTCTTATGTAAAAGGGGTTTTTTTCCCCCTATTCTATACCTACAGAAAAAAGTTTGAATAAGTCAGGGGTCTAGAATATCCAACATATGATTTTCCTTCAAGTAACTATATATATATATATATATATATATATATATGGATTATTTACAGCTTAGATAATTTGTTTCTGCTTTACTGGAGTCTTCGGATGAATTGTGAACTTATTGAGAACTTGTTGTTTACATATATTGAGAATCTGCTGCCTGTGCAAGAGAAATCTGTTTCAATTGTTTTGGAGGATATTGTTATAACTCAGGAGCTCAAAGACTTTTTTGTGTCTTTTTTGATTTTCTTGAAGTTTCTGGTTTTTTGAAAAATTATGTATAGCTATTTAGTGACACATGAATTTATTGCTCCATTGAGGGTAGTTCTAGATTTATTTAATGTAAACCATTTATTTTTAAAATATGTATGAGCAATGGGGTGAACCTGATTGAGTGTGGTGTATTTTATTTAATTCTAGATTTTAGAAGTTTAAAATATTTGAAGATTTTGCAATAGAAAATTACTAAATATTGATAAACTCATTATACATTAGTGAGTGGGGTTCATTCATTAGGTATTTCAGTGTACTAACATTTATTGCCCCACCCTTTTTATTTAGCAATAGATGCCATATAATATATAAATATGTATATACAGTTGTGACCATAAATTTACATAGCCTTGGCAGAATTTGTAAGATGTGTAGCATTTTAAGAAAACATGAGTGATCAGACAAAACATATCTGTTATTTTTAATGTTTCAAATTAAATTATTTTATGCATCACAATCATTAAACAAACCATAACAATAAAGAAAATACAAAATGGTCATGTTCAAAATATTGCAAACCCTTGAATGTTTGATCTGATAATATACACTGAAATTGACACACACAGGTTGAGATGGCAATAAAGGGTAGGTATCCTCACCTGTTCCTTGTTTGATTGTAATTAGAGTCTGTGTATAAATAGTCAATGTGTTTCTTAGCTCTTGAGAAACCCTTGTGCATTTCATCTAGGATTGCACTGACTTTGGAGATTACTGAAGCATGGGGAAAGCAAAAAAACTGTCATAGGATCTGCGAACAAAAGTAGTTCAACTTTATAAATCAGGAAAAGGATATTAAAAGATATCCAATGAAAATGCCAATCAGTATTGTTCAAACTCTCTTCAAGAAGTGGAAAATTATGGGTTCTTTTAATACCAAGCCATGTTCAAGTAGACCAAGAAAGATTTCAGACACAACTGCCCTCAAAGTTTGTCAGGATGCAAAGAAAAACCCACAAGCAACTTCTACTGCAATACAGGCTTCCCTAAAACAAAGTGGTCTGAGTGTTTCAGCATGCAGAATAAGGAGATACAAAAATAGGCTGAATGGTAGAGTTGCCAGAAAAAAGCTATTGCTGAACCAACGCCACAAACAGCCCACTTACAATATGCCATACAGCACCTAGAGAAGCCTCAAAACTTCTGGAACAAAATAATTTGCAGTGATGAGACCAAAATTGAACTTTATGGTCACAACCATAAACGCTATGGGGCGGATTTCAAAAGCCCTGCTAGCGTAAATCCGCCCGGATTTACGCGAGCAAGGCCTTGCGCGCCGGCGCGCCTATTTTCCATAGGCCTGCTGGCGCGCGCAGAGCCCCAGGACTCGCGTAAGTCCTGGGGTTTTTTGTCGGGGGCGTGGTTTCGGCCCGGGATGGTCCGGGGGCGTGGCCGCGCCCTCCAGAACCGCCCCCGGGTTGTGTCTCGGCGCGCCAGAGAGGCGTAAATCCATGGATATAGGTAGGGGGGGGGGTTAGATAGGGCCGGGGGGGTGGGTTAGGTAGAGGAAGGGAGGGGAAGGTGAGGGGAGGGCGAAAGAGAGTTCCCTCCGAGGCCGCTCCGATTTCGGAGCGGCCTCGGAGGGAACAGAGGCAGGCTGCGCGGCTCGGCGCGCGCCGGCTGCCCAAAATTGGCAGCCTTGCGTCGCCGATCCTGGATTTTAGAAGATACGCGTGGCTACGCGCGTAAATCCAGCATACTTTTGTTTGCGACTGGTGCGCCAACAAAAGTACGCAACACGCATTTTTTAAAAATCTACCCCTATATTTGGAGAGCAGTCAACAAAAGAAGCGCACCATCCCTACCGTGAAGCATGGAGGTGAATCTCTGCTGTTTTTTTTTGGGGGGGGGGGGGGGGGGGGTGAGCTACAGTGGCACAGGGAATTTAGTTAAAACTGATGGCAGGATGAATGCAGTATCTTATCAGAAAATATCGGAGGGGAATTTGCATTCATCAGCCAGGAAGCTGCGCATGGGGCGCACTTGGACTTTCCAACATGACAATGATCCGAAACATATGGGCAAGTCGACCCTTCAGTGGCTGCAGCAGAAGAAAGTGAAGGCTCTGGAGTGGCCATCACAGTCTCCTGACTTCAACATCACTGAGCTATTTTGGGGAGAACTCACGCATGCAGTTCATGCTAAACAACCAAAGAATTTACAGGAGCTGGAGGATTTTTGCCAAGAGGAATGGGCTGATTCACCATATGAGAAACTAAAGGGCTTCATTCACAACTATCACAAAAAACTGGAGGCTGTCATTGATGCAAACGGGAGCCATACATGAAATTAAGAACTAAGGGCCTGATTTAAAAAAGCATTTACTCAAGTAAAACTGGGCTTTACTCAAGTAAATGCACTTTACTCGAGTAAGTGGGCTTTTGAGAATTGCTGCAATAGTAGTTACATTTACGGGCATTAGTTCTTTTGAGGATTCACCTGTAAGGGTATGCAAACTTTGGAACAGAACCATTTTATTATTTCCTTTATTGATGTGCTTTGTTTAATGATTGTGTGATGCATCTCAAAAAAGATATAGTTGCGATGGAGAAGGTACAGAGAAGGGCAACCAAAATGATAAAAGGGGGTGGAACAGCTCCCCTATGAGGAAAGGCTGAAGAGGTTAGGGCTGAGGGGGGATATGATAGAGGTCTTTAAGATCATGAGAGGTCTTGAATGAGTAGATATGAATCAGTTATTTACACTTTTGAATAATAGAAGGACTAGGGGGCATTCCATGAAGTTAGCAAGTAGCACATTTAAGACTTGTCGGAGAAAATTCTCTTTAACTCAACGTACAATAAAGCTCTGGAATTTGTTGCCAGAGCTTTGTGGTTAGTGCAGTTAGTGTAGCTGGGTTCAAAAAAGGTTTGGATAAGTTCTTGGAGAAGTCCATTAACGGCTATTAATCAAATTTACTTAGGGAATAGCCACTGCTATTAATTGCATCAGTAGCATGGGATCTTCTTAGTGTTTGGGTAATTGCCAGGTTCTTGTGGCCTGGTTTGGCCTCTGTTGGAAACAGGATGCTGGGCTTGATGGACCCTTGGTCTGACCCAGCATGGCAATTTCTTATGTTCTTATTTTCTTATGTAACAGATGTGTTTTGTCTGATCACTCATGTTTTCTTAAAATGCTACACATCTTACAAATTCTGCCAGGGTTATATAAACTATTCAGCACAACATATATCCCTCTTCATAGATCTCTATTCTTCCAGGGCATGTTTTAAAATCTATAATTGTCCACATATTGACTGTATATCAGAGCTTTATTTAAGGAAAAGTAAAGACTAGCCAGTCAGATTAGTGATTATGAGGAAACCCTCAGGACACCATCCAGGCTTAAATCTTTAGCCACTCAGGGTGGTTTATGCTGGTTGGTTGTGAACGGAGTGGTTAGAGAGAAGCAATCAATGTTCAATTAAATGAAACTCTCTTTCAAATTAGGCGAGATTAGGGAAAAAATAGAAATTTCTCAACTTTATGGCTTTCAAAGGTGCATATTCCTGGAAATACAATCTTTGAAACATGAGCATGGATCAGATCTTTTCCATTTCAAATCATCCTTGAACTACAGTGGAACTGTCCCTATTTTTACAGTGAATCTGTCCCCTCCGTCAGAGCAGTCATAGGTGGGGAAGGTTGGACTCATAAGGCAACCGGGTGGTGCACCAAGAGGGAGTAGGAAGTAAAAAAAAAAAAGGAAGATAGGCAGGAAGATAAAAATAGGAGGTAATTTAACATTAATCCAAATTTCCTTTGATCTGTTTTTTTTTAAGACAATCACAAAATTACATCTGACCCAGATACATAAAATAGAGGCTTTTTATTTCAAGTATTATATTTCTCTTCTTTAACTATCCACATAGTAATATCTATAATTATTTTTTTAATTAATATTTTACACTATGACTAGTTGCAGGGGTGGATTGCAGGAAAATATCAGTCCGGGGGAATATTTTCAAAACCTGCCCACAGGATTTCTGTCTGATTCCCCTATGCATTTTCCTTGCAGCATATGTTCCAACAGTTCCCAAAAGCACGCCAAACTGAGCCTTCATAGATACATCATGTGATTGGAGCCTGGCGGATTTGAGTCAAAAAATCTCCAACATAAATTTCACATTTTTCCCTAAATAGTTTAGTAGTAGAGCACACCCTAGACTGGAGGTGAGCAAACAGAGCTGTGTGCCCTCTTCCATCCATATAATTGGTTGCCATCTGCCCTCAAGTCTAGTCATATCTCTCATAATTATATCTCAGATTCCTGGTTTGGTATTAAAGTCTCTTGTCAACCAATCAGCTCTTGAAGCAGTTGCCAAGTAATGTGACAACCACACTGCCAGCCAGTGTCAGACACACACTTAGGGCCTCATTTTCCAAGCAGTTTACCGTGCTAACAGCCGTTAATGTGATTTTGCCCTAGACAGGTATTTGAATCCCTATGGGAGGGCCACCTACTAACTCGGGGTGGGGATTAGGTAAGAGCGTCGGGGGTTGGGGGCCACTTTCGCATTCCACATGAGACGTACGGAAAGAACAGTGGTCCCTAGTGAAGATTTGCTGGCCGTCGGAGTGAGGACGCTCACTCCAAGAAGAGGTTTGGGCAATGAGTGAAACATTGCCCAAACCTCTTCTTGGAGTGAGCGTCCTCACTCCGACGGCCAGCAAATCTTCACTAGGGACCACTGTTCTTTCGGTACGTCTCATGTGGAATGCGAAAGTGGCCCCCAACCCCCGACGCTCTTACCTAATCCCCACCCCGAGTTAGTAGGTGGCCCTCCCATAGGGATTCAAATACCTGTCTAGGGCAGAGGCACTATAGTAAGGTTCTCTCTCTCTCTCTCTCTCTCTCTCTCTCTCTCTCTCTCTCTCTCTCTCTCTCTCTCTCTCTCTCTCTCTCTCTCTCTCTCTCTCTCTCTCTCTCTCTGCACTAACCCTCTGTCGGCTATGGACAACTATCGTGTGCTGCAATGATGATTCTTCGGATACCGACAATATCGTGTGCTGCGATGTTTCTTCGGGTGTTTCCTTGCGCACTGGGAAAACATTGTGAATGGTGCTAATGTTTTCGCAAACGGCGAAAACATCACCGCACGCGATGTTTCCCCGCTGCACGAAAGAAGCCTCATTTGCATTGGAAACGCCTCCTAATGCGTTACCAATGCGATATTGGAAAATGAGGCCCTTAGTCTCTCAGACACAAACACCCATACACACTCTTTCATATACCCACTTTGTGTCTGAGAGAGGGTGTGTGTCGGTGTCTCTCTCTCTCTGACACAGACACTCACACACATTCACTCTGTGAATGGGTGGGTCATACAGAATGTGTATGGGTGTCTTTCTGTGTCACAGAGTGAGATACACACACACACACACTCTCTCTGACACACACATTCCATCATTGTGCTGCTGCTCATATGCTCACACGAGTGCCCCCACTCCAGTACTACAATATCATTATCTAAACTGTTTCTGCTTGCTGCCAGCCCTTCCCCAGTAGCCCTCTCTCTTTCCCATTCCTGCCTCTTTTTGGCACCCCCATTTCAGGAGACCCACAGCTAGTTGACCCTTTCAGAAGGAACGTCCAGACTACAGAAGCCTCCCTATCACTGCACATGCACTTCCAATTTGCTCACCCCATCCCTTTTTCTGACTGTAGCTTGCCTCCACTTCTCCATAACCCCTCCCCCCTACACACACACACACACACACACACACACCACACACACTCCAGTGTATTCCTATTGGCTGAGTGGTACAGAGTCTGCTGTTCTTATGGTTCCCCAGGCTTTGCACTGCATTTACCTGGGGAGATGAGACTAATCTATAGTCCCTTTAGGGCTTAAAAAAGAAAAATGAAGCCCTGGCCGAGACTGGAGAGACCCAAAGTACACAGCTTCAATACCCTGCTTTCCCAGGTGGATCCAGTGCAGCCAGGACTAGTGCAAGGTTATTAGGCATCTTAGGTAAAGCTTACAGCCATGTATCCCCCCCCCCCCCCCAGCCTCTCCCTCCTCACTCACAATTAAAAATTATACATTTTACATTAAAAAGCCATGCAAAGTACAGTCTTATGAGGTAAAAGTATCACTAACAGCATGTACATTATATTTAATGTGGTGCCAATCAGAAAACCCTGCAAAATAAGAGACACTTGCATCCCATATTGCATTGTCTATTGTAATACATGGTGGGTATGGGTTTGACTCTCAGAAAGCCTTGGGGAAACTGAATTACAATTAAAATATAGTAAAACTCCAATACCAAAACAGCAAAAACAGCCAGCACTTGAACAGTGGCAACTCTACCTATGAAAAGGCAATGCTACAAATACTACACCAGGCCCTAAAACACCGGAACAAGCTAAGCCGCTCTAGATCCCTACACAGAAGCTACATGCTAGCAGAATACCTCACCTCTGTCTCACATGCAGAACACAGATTGACCCTCACCAAATACAGAATAAAGAGACCATAAAGTATAAATAGAAATGTGCAGACAAAAAGGGCCGGAGTTTCAAAAGGTTACGCGCACCGGGCCTATTTTCAAAAGGCCCAGCAGTGCACGTAAAGCCCCGGGACACGTGTAAGTCCTGGGGCTTTACAAAAGGGGTGGTCCGGGGCAGGGAGGGGGCATGGCCAGAGACCTCTGCACGGCCGCTGGGCTGGGGATTATGCACGGCCGCTGGGCTGGGGATTATGCACTGGCAGTTTTGAAATAAAAAAGTTTTGAAATAAAAAAAAGAAATCAAAGGTAGGGGGAAAGGGTGGGGGAGAAAGGGGAAGGGAAGGTGGGGTGGAGTGGTAAGGAAGTTCCCTCTGAGGCCGCTCCGATTTCGGTGCGGCCTCGGATGGAACAGGGGAAGGCAGCGCGGCTCGGAGCAAGCTCGGCACACGCAAAGTGCACAATTATGCACCCCGTTGCACGCGCCGACCCTGGATTTTATAACATGCGCGTGCCGGGTAGCCGCTCACATGTAGGCTGCACGCGCATGTTATAAAATCTACCCCAAAATGAATTGGAAATTGCAACAAGCTAGATCCTGTATGCAGTGCAACAATGGAAAAAGAGAAACATTATCTTTCCTCATAAAATATCAAGAAATATAAATCAGCAATAGTAAAGCCATACAAATAAAAAGGATAAATATTACAAAACAACTGAACAATAATTAAATAATTAAATTCATATAAAACTTTAAAAAATTTCTCAAAAAAACAATAAAATATTTTAAAACAGCAAACACACTAGATTAATAACAATAAGTTTTAAAATTTCCCCTTGTCTATACTTTTCAATCACCCTGAGAATATTCTGGATTAGTAGGGATGAGGGAATGCACTAACTTTCTCTTCCTTCACACACATGCTGACATGCACACACACTCCTTTGTACATGCTGACACATTCACACACTCACAGACGCTTCCTCACACCCAGTGATGCCGATACACATACGCTCCCTTGTACCCACTAACACCTCCACATACATACACACGCTCCCTCGCACCCAGTGACACTTACACACACATACATACACTCCCTTGCGCCCACTGACACCTACACACACTGCCTTGCTCTCACTGACACCTACACATTCATGCTCCCTCGCACCCACTGACACCTACACACATGATCCCACGCACCCAACACCTACACACACATGCTTCCTTGCACCCAATGACCCCTACAAACTCCCTCACACACACCTACACCTCGCACCCACTGACACCTACACACACTGCCTTGCTCTCACTGACACCTACATATTCATGCACCCTTGCACCCACTGATACCTATACACTCTCTCTCACTCCCACTAACACACATATACACACATGTTCCCTTAGATCTGCTGCAACACACACACATGCGCTTCCTTTCACCAGCTGACACCTACGCACACTTGCTGGCTCTCTTGCACGCTCCCACTCTCTCTCTCTCTCTTCTCCCCTGCTGCTTCTGAATATGTAAAAAACATTATACTTACATTGATGGTCAGGCGGGATGCAGGCTGGGTTATATAATCTGATGGCCCTGCTATGGGAAGAGTTAAGGATGCCCGATACAGGGGGTGGGGTTATTTTTGCCACAGCCTCAATATATGGGGGCCATCGGCAGAAATCGGTGAGAGGTGTCCAGCTATGGTGAAGCAGCAGCGGGATGTCTGCTGGCTGCCTCCCTTGGCAAAGAGAGATGAGGTCGGGTTAGGGAAGACTGCGGCAGCGTTTTCACTGTCGTGGTAGTCAGAGAAGGGGGGACCAGACCCACAGCGATCAGCGACGCTGCGGGGGCAAAGACCAAAAAAAAAAGAAATATATATATATATATACACAGGCCCATAGAGCCGTGGCTGCAGCTGCGGAGACAAAGTAAAAGAAGCGTAGGCCTCTAGAACCGTTGCTGCAGCCACAGGAAAAGTAAAGAAAACAAACAAAAAAACCAGAAATGAGCGGAGAGCCTCGGTGGAGTCTTCCACTCCCCCAGAACAGCTGCTGCGGGCCAGGAGTTAATCGTAGCGGCTCCGCGGGCATGGGGGCCACTGCAATCAACACCAGTTTCACCTGACTGCCCTGACCGGCCCACTGGGGCCTGCCTGAAGCCCTGATAGGCCAATCTGCCCCTGACTCGTTGTCTCTATAAGTCTTGCTTTCAGATGTAACTCTTACCGTAGGGGGGGGGGGGGTAGATTTCCCCATTTCGCATACCCTATGGGGCTCTCCGGAGCACCCATTACAGGTTATCCGTTTCTTGGGGACTGCAGCGCACTTGATTGTTTGGGACACAAACCCTCTCCTCTGTTTCTCTTGTTGCAATTGGCTGCTGCTGCGGCTCAATCTTTTTATTTCTAATGCAAATCACAAAGCTTGGATTATCTGCACGGCAGTTAATGGAAAAAGTACGACAGCATCAAAATGTGATTTGTTTTATATATTTTTGGGAGGGGGTGAAGGGAGAGAGGGCAAAGTGAGCAAAACTAGATCTGACTGGTGACTTCCCAAACTGTCGTGTTTTAATCAACGCCAGCCCAAGAAGAAATGGAGAGGCTGCAAACCTGTCCTCCGCTGCCAGGCAACCTCCTTCCCCCCCTAGCTAGCCACAGCACGATTGTTGCACTGATAACACAGGCAGCACAGAATTGCACTAAAGGAAAGGCCCTGTTTATGGCATCAGATAGAAGAAAACGAGGGTGCACAAGCTGGGTTCTTGTTTTGGGAACTTTTTTTTTTTTTTTTTAAAGGACATATGGACAATAATGGTGATGAAAGTTAGAAAGCCCACTAGTAACGTCGGAGAAAATAACAATAAAAAAAAAAGTCTTCTGATTACAGATGATTTTTTGAGCTCACACTTCAAGAATTTGTTGTTGCATGCATAATACTACACTGCTTGAATAATGGGATTCGTAACAGTTATACCACCCATAACATTTGAAGAGCATTCTTTCTCTGTGGTGGACATTGTTGAACCTGAGCTTGATGACCCTGTAATCATTTTTGCATGGGTAGGTACACGTTGCAACAAAATCCTTCTCATCCCATAAGACCCTTCACTGGCCGGTGGCAGTCACATAACAAGGAAACAGGATATTTGGTAAGGCCGATTATATTGAAAAGCAGACCTCTCCCTCAGTCTTAATCAAGAATTAGAGAAGAAAATCAATACTGAAGTCAGCTCCTTTTGTGTACTGGCAGGAGATGATCATCTAATCAGCTCTATACACACATACAAGTTGCTTAAATTGGCCATCAACTATTCAGAGAACATTTACCAGCCCTGCTGGATGGAAACATTGGCATTGACCATCACGGATTCCTGCCTATCCATAAACGTGAAAAATCTTGCGTTCCCTTATGAAAACAGAAAAGTATGCTAACATCGCTATATGGCCGGGGGTCAGTTTACTCAGATTCCCGTTATGGTAAGTATCTAATTGACGACCATGAATGGCCATGTGGACAGAAGTAGCAGAGAGCAGTGATCATGATGATGATCATGATGTTGCCTCTGCTGATATTGCCCATATTGAGACACTGTTGCCACAATGTGAAAATTACACCCTCTCGCCCAGATTCCCCGTCTGCTTTTTCTCTTTTCTGAGTCCTATTGTTTGCAGCACTGATGCTGACTGCTCTCTCTCTCTCTCCACCACAATTAAAGAGATAATTAGCAGCAGCATCAAGCCACTATACTGGGGAGGAAGATCCCCGGGCTAAAATGAGCAAACCTAGATCTCCCAAGTGATTTTCCCAAATCCTCTGGCTATGTTTCCGACTCTGATCTGTGACAGCTCTTGCCAAACGTTAACCTTTGCTAAATCAAGTCCATTGTGTGAAGGGCATGACATACGAGGGAAACACAACGCTGGCACTTCTTCATGCAAGTCACCAGTTTTGTGATCTATTTGTGCATGTGTGTGCTAGCTCTTAACATAGAGCAAAAATATGGATCGTCACCAATGTAATAATTAATTTTGCTTGAGAAGATCAGGTAAAAGAAATAAAACAAATCACTAGGGTTGAAGTTTGCAGATTCTGGATTCCAAAATCCAGATCCTGAATTTTGGATAGGTCCATCTATATGCTCTTTTGAGATGCTACTTTAATTTTTCATACTTTCTTTTAACTTGTGTTGAAACAAAACGTAAAGAACCAACACAGATTCTCTAATAGTATAGGTTTTCTTGAAACAGGTTATTTTTTAAGAATGCAAGCTTGTATGTATTTATTTATCATTTCAACTTAATTAGTTGCTATATCAGTAAAGTGCTCTTAGCGGCATTCAATTCAAATATTGGGACTTTTGCCTGAAAATGCTAATAAAAAAACCAGACAAACGTTCTGCTGTGTATTTTAGGTGTGATTCGTAATATATGAGAACACTTACTGATCTGGATGATTTTTTCTGTCCGTCGCTGCACTTATGCCATTCTGCTTCAACAGGTTTGTGCCACTTTTTGTAAAATAGATGATTAAGGAAGGGAACATTAAAAGACCAATCATGTTCAAAAAATGCATCTAAAATGACTACTTATTGGTTTATATTTTGCATATGTAGCGGTGCATGTACTGGTTCTTCTTAAGGCTGCTTACCCTACTGATGCCAAAATGAAGGCCGCTCCCAGGAAGCCCAGGAGCCCACCCATCCCAAATGCTGTACTGTTAAATGATGTCACAGAGTTAGTCTCGCTCAGCCTGGGTTCCTGCCCACTACTTATATTGTATGTTTGAGCTAACTGGAGAATCAATGAAAATAGTGAAATACAAGAAGACTCTGAAACATGCCTACTTTGTCTGTGTCATGCTGAATGCATACATTTCTCCAAGCTGTTGAATGTTTATTTTTATCCATCATATTTTGCCTTCTTTTTATGGATCCTCCCCCCTCCCCATCCACAAGTCGGAGGGTTGGAAGGAAGTCTCCTCTCAGATGTAAAGCCGTAGCCAGGCAATTTACTACTTATGACCCTCACCCTGTATACAACAGATGGCACCATGAGCTGGGAGACTCTGTTAAATGGTATTTTTTAAATTTAAAAACGATGATTATTTATAATCATAAGTTGATGCAAGTGTGACCTTTCGGTCTGCATAGATGTGATCTTTAACCTCTTCCCAACTGATTAGTAATCTCTACTTTGTTAAACAGTAGGGGTTTGAAAAAGGAGTATGTCATTTTTATTATATTAAATTAATTAGCAAACAGGCTTTTTCCACTAGCAGGCATATTGTAATACACCGCAAAACCATGCCAAAAACACACTCGAACTTCTGTAGCAAAGCTGCTATACAATAATAGCACTACCACCAAGAACTCACATAGCAACAACCCTTCCTGTGAAGAGGCAACACTGCAAATATAGTAATGGGCCCTAGAACATCAATATACCTCCTATTGGAAAAGCAGAATAAGCTGAATCGCTTCAGATCTTCATAGAAACTGAACCATGGCAAAATCCTTCACCTATCTCACACACAAAGAACATTGACAGATCCTCACCATATATAATAAGGCACAAATTAGAAACAGAAATGTGGAAATATTGAACAGAAAATCCAAAGAAGTCAAACTCTGCCTGCAGCACAACACTGGAGAAATAGAAGCAGAGGATGCATTTCTTCTTGTACTGTGCAAAATACATACCAGCGATGCATATTCCCAAAGCTGACACATTCCAGTCACTAATCTAGAAGTAATTTTTTTTTTAACCTTTATTTGTTTGGGCATTTTCCTAATCATGTTCTCTGTTCTGCTTTCCTCTGTCTTCTCCAAACTCTTTTTCAGGGTCTCCTGCCCTTTTCCTTTTTCTGCTTTCCTCTCCTATCTTCTTCACTTTCTTTCCCACATCCATCTCTAACACTGACGTTTCCTTTTCTGCCTCTTTATCCACTGCCTCTCACCCCTCCTCCTCCTCTCTCACCCTCCATTCCTCCTTCTTCCTCTTTTCACCCCTGCCTACCTACCATCTTGCCATCTCCTTCTCTCACCCCCTTTGCAGCCCTTCTTTTCACTCTTATACCTTCCCCATCCCTCCCGTTCCCCCTGCTATATATTCTGGTTAAGGTTCATCCCCTGTACTAAAACTGTTAAGACTCAGTTAAAAATGTTCTTCTTTGAGCAAGCTTATTTTAAAAAATAGAAGTGCTTGATATTGTCTCACTCATATTTTAGCTGTTTTATTTTTTGATTTTTTTTTTTTTCAATTTAAAATTTTTATTAGAAACATCAGGGACAAGAAAATGTAACATATGTAGATGCATAGATAGGACAATACAATAAACACTGATTGTAAATGAGTTTCTATGGTATTATTATGTAGATTATACCCCCCTCCCCCTCCCCCCCTTCTTGCATAATTCAATGAAGAACAACACCCAATAACATCATGTACACACATCATAATGAAGAAAGTAACATTATCTACCGTAGGCCATGCATATAAGGAGAGCATCCAACAATATTCATCCTATTATTAAAGACTCTCGCCATATTTGGTAAAGCTGCCAAACCTTGTGAAAAGAGGGCAATCTGTGCTGCTTATGAGCAGTTATCTTGGGTCTAAAGATGTTGTTATTGAGCTTCTTTTTTGTATCACTGATTTCAAATGAATGCCTCTGGTTTTTTTTTCTTTTTTCCCCTTGTCATTTTATTGCAAATATTTTGATGTGAGCCGCTTAGGGCATTTTGCAAAAGGGGAATAAAAATAAAGTGACCTAAACCTAAACCTGTCACTTCCACCTTCCCCATCCTCTTATTCCCTTTTCTTTCAACTACTTCTAGTACCCTACTCCTCCTCTCTTTTCCCTAGGCCCTAGCTCCCCTTCCTACTCCTCCTCTCTTTTCCCTAGGCCCTAGTTCCCCTTCCTACTCCTCCTCTCTTTTCCCTAGGCCCTAGTTCCCCTTCCTACTCCTCCTCTCTTTTCCCTAGGCCCTAGCTCCCCTTCCTACTCCTCCTCTCTTTTCCCTAGGCCCTAGCTCCCCTTCCTACTCCTCCTCTCTTTTCCCTAGGCCCTAGTTCCCCTTCCTACTCCTCCTCTCTTTTCCCTAGGCCCTAGTTCCCCTTCCTACTCCTCCTCTCTTTTCCCTAGGCCCTAGTTCCCCTTCCTACTCCTCCTCTCTTTTCCCTAGGCCCTAGTTCCCCTTCCTAGTCCTCATCTCCTTTTCTTCGTTTCTCATCCCCTCTGAAGCCCCAGTTCCTTCTCTGTTGCTCCTCTCCTCTCTCACCTTCAGCCCCTTTCTTCTGTCGCTTATCTCTTACCTGGCCTCCTATTATTCCCTGCCTTACAAGCTTTATTTCCACCTTCTCACCCCATTCACAGATCCATCCTTTTCCGCTGCATTCCACCTCCTCTCCAGTCTCCCCCCATGCCTTTCTCAGTCCCTCCCCTTCACTCCAGCTCTTTCACATGGACTTCTTGACATCTCCCTTTCTTTCAGCCACCCTTCTCTTACTCACATTTCATATCTTATCTACAGCCGCTTTTCAAACCCCCACTCATACCATTGTAGTCCAAGTAACACACATCATACTCATATCCTCACCCTATCGCTGAAGGCCCTCTCTCCACAATCCTTATTCAGTCCTTACTCTCCCTTTCTTTCTTTCCCCATTCTCCCATCCGATTCTTAAATCCCTGCTCTTCCCCAGTCCCAGAGCTCCCACTCTCCCTTCTCCCATTCTACCACACAGTCCTCCACTTTCCTCCAGTCTCACAGCCTTCACTCTTCCTCCATTCTCCCACTCAGTTCCCCCTCTCTCCCTAATTCCAGAACTCCTACTCTCCCCACGCGTCCCAAATCTACAGATCCCTGTTTTCTTACTCCCCTCTTTCCCCCGCCTAGGATCAGCCTTCTGTCTCTCTATCTCTCTGATCTCCCCCCCCTCCATGGTCCAATGCCTGTGGTATCAGTCAATGCTGCCAACCCCGCTGCTGGCACCTCTCTTCTACCCACATGATCCAATCGTCAGTTGACTGAGCCATGTGATCGATGCTCTGTGGTAGGGAGTGTGGTTCAAACAGTTTATGGAACTGAGCAGGCAGAAAAAGTGCCAGCAGCAGGATTGGTAGCAATTTCTAACACGGCCAGCATCGGGCCACAGAGGGAGAGTCCAGACAGAGGCAGGATGTGGCACAGAAGCAGGGATATGGGCCCGTTATGCCCCCAACATCCCCAGATTACTTCTTCTGCTCTTTCTCAAACTTTGCCTAAGGTACCACCAGGGCAACCATTAAGGGCGCACTCCTCCAGCCCTGCTGGCTCCCCAGTGGATAATAGTTTCCTGCAGCAGGCCATCGGCACAGCAGCGCACTGTGTCCTTCAGGCAGTGGCACCTATGGCCGAGGCCATTTTGGCCATGGGCGTGCTACATTTCTGCTGAGACTTGCCCTCGGTACCCTCCCTTCAATTGACAGTCGTCGCTGCAGTATCCGCAGCCCCTTTCTGTCCCTCTCGTCCTCCCTCCTTGGAAGTACATTGCCTCCGCAGTGGGCACAACCCCTGTCAGCCCTGTACAGAAGAGCTGAGTTTGCTGCTTCCATGACACAGCCCTGGCACATCCCACAGTACGTTTTGCACAAGAATTTACTTACACGATTATTACCTCTGAAAGATCTTTTTCCAGAAATTTCAGGAAATTGAATCCCACATCAAAAGTGGTGCTACTTCAAATCTGTGTCAGCATGCCGTTATACGTTTTCTTTTTTTTTTTTTTTCCATGAAGCTTAATTCTGACCCTGACAGTAGGCAGCGCAGAAATAAGTGCGTGGTTACCTGAATAATTCCAAGTTCCAATACACATCCCCTGCGTATCTTTGTCCTCCACAAAATTGCTAAAGGTTTGAGAACCTTCTGCCCGCATCCAAACCCACGTACTTTTCTGACGTTTCTCTCTACAGCACCGCATTCATCTGGTACTTTTTAAATGTATTTATTAAATCCTTTGCATACCGCGGTATCTAAAATTCAAATCCGTTACCCATGGAGTATTTATAGTAAATCCATGCTAAAACAAATAAAAGTAATGATCATTTTTCCCCTTCACTTAATCAAAACTAAAATTTTGCCAGTTCAGCTGTTACACTGGTTTATCATTTAAAAAAAAATATATATATATATATATAAATGTAAATATAAAACTTGTTTCTTACCGCCCAGATTGTACAAGAAACCTCCCCAGAAACGGGAGCAGAGGAGGAGCAGTAAAAAGCATGCTGTCTCGAATCTGGTTAATGATGACTGATTTACTGGCAACAGGTTTAGCAGGTGGTACACTCTTTACTCTCCATATACTCTGAAATAGAAACACCCAGAGCTGTAACATAATAACGACTACAGAGTCAGTTTAAACGGTACCCAGAGAGTTAGAGGTCAATGATGAAATATAACTTTCAGTACTGAGCACGGCAAATGAGCACACACTTACTGTCTTCCTCTGCATACTCAGCTGGGCTGGCGACATTGCCTCAAAGGGGAAATCGCATTTGCAGCTTTCAGAATCACACACCTTTATCGCTCACTTTGTTTATCCGTACCTAAATTATGAGCAAAGGAATTTCCTTCCCAGCCCAGATAACATTAAAAGGAAATATAAGCTAAGTATCAAATATTTAATGCTCACGCTGGGACTTTTAGCCTGTCCCACATACTGTGGAAAACCAATATGAGACACAATTAGCCATGATCATTATAATCACGCAGCAATTCATAAATATTCCATGTAAACGGGGATGGATTGAGAAGGCAAAAGCAAATATTGTAGCAGATTTATTAGTAGAGCCTGGGATGTTGCTATTTTTTACGATGGCAGTTCAGATGATGACTGAGTTATGCTAGCAAGTAGGATGAGCCTCGTTCTAAAAGGGCCTCCTAAGTGATGGCCTGATATGACAGCAAGATAAATAAAGGCCTACAAGAGCAAACATGTTATGAAAAAATCTTGAGAATTGAAGCTAAACCCCACAGCTATCCTGCAGAGAGAAGCTGGCCTGATTGGTGCAAATGATTGATGCATGGAAGAAGGTGCACTCCTGGTAACCGTGATGCCCCGACGACACCGAGTTGGATATTTTGTACCCATCATTTAACAAACGCAATCCAGCAGAGCAAAGTTTCGAAACCTCGCAAATCCGGGAGTTCTTGGCATGTCTTAAAACAAGGAGAACATGAATGTGGCTTGATGTACATATCAAGCAATGGTATGCTGACATATCTGAAGTAGATCTCATTATTTAAGTTGACCCCCGAATGCTGGGCAGACAGGCGGGCTGTATGGTCTTTATCGGTTGCATTGCGTTATGTTTCTATTACTTTCAGGAATGTTTTTAGCTGACCAATTTTTTCAGAAGCTATCATATGCTTAATTTTTTTTTTTTGCCATTTAGTTTCGTTAGGTTTTCAGAACACCTCTCGCATGCAGGACAGAAATAAAAGAATACTTTGAAAACTAGGAGAAAGAATAAGATATTCACGGAAGAAGAGAGGAAAGAGTGAACTTATAGAAGAGTGAAATGTCTTAGCCCTTGAATCCAGGGAAAACTTCGCTCTACACAGAACATTCTGCAATGGGACCAGAGAAAGAAAATGGAATGGGGCAGGTAAGGGACAAAAGAGCCCATCTAGTCTAACCAATTTTCTTTCTGTTTCAATACCGTAGACCCTACTTGTTCTCTAGCTTCACCTTTACTTCACAACTTGCCCCTTGCTTTCCTGAATTCTACTGTTGCTTTTTCCCGTCCACCACCTGTATTTGGAGGCTGTTGCAAGCATCCTCCCCCCTTTCTGTGATAAAACATTTTCTAATGTAAGTTGCAAATGTGTCAGATGGCCAGTTAAATGCAAACCATCAAACTACTCCGAAGCTTTAGATCTGCCCCCAGAAGAGTCATTTTTTTGTAGAATCCTCTTCTGAGGGAAAAGCAAAATATCAAGTGTAAATATTTATTTTAAAAGCTCTCTTACCTTGTCTGAATATAATTGGAGATGAAAGCAAAAGTTGGGGAAATACAGCACAATCAGGTCACAATCAACCATATTATCTGCTTGTTTTTGTACTGGTGTAGATACTACCAAAAGGTGCATTTCTTTGTAAAATGTATGTTATTGTATATTTTTCTCATCTGAAAACAAATTTCGCCCATAAAATCCTTGGTGAAGTTCAAGAGTCTGACAAGGTCTTGAAACTGCTCAGTCATTTGATTTTTTTTTTTTTTTTTATCAGGCTATCGTATTTTTTTTGTCACATAAATTATTTCTTTTCTGCTTATAAAGATCATAATTTGCTCTGAGTTTCAGCTTAAATAACTGTAATCATAAATGATCTTTGTTGCACTTTCAACTAAAGAAGCCTGCCATGCACCACTTAGAGCCTTGCTTGACCATTTCTATCATTAACTGGATGGATTTGCCTATGAACACAACTATAATGAAAATATTGTAGGTAGCTTTCCCAGTAAATACCAGGTTTCTTCAATGATTGCTTATAGAACCATGGAGAAGTAGGGAATTAAAAGGCTGCAGAAGGCAGAAACAGTGAAACAGGCAAATTAAGGCACAGAAAATGACTAGAAATACCAGCACAATTTTTAAAACGTTAGGGACTAATTTCTAACAAACCATTAGTTGCAGGGGGAATTGTCAAATGTTATTAAATGCAATTTGCCGCATCTGTTTTATTATCAGATTCACTTGGCACATATGCTATTTACATTCTACATTATTTTAGCTGTATATTTTTAGCTCACCCTGACACTAAATAAATATTTGGTATGTGCAGTGTGTTAGGAATTTTTTTTTACTTCAGCAGTACTAAGTTTGCGCACATCCGCACACAGCAGCTGCGCATGAATGTTTATGGATGGCAATAAACAGCTGGCCCCAAGTGAATGTGTTTTCTGCCATACAATAGCATGAATGTATGCATGGGGAAAAGAGTGTTATCTCTCTGCATGAAGACTGTTGCCTTCAATGGCTTTTGGCCATTAATATTAAATGTGAATATACTGCAAATCCCATACATGTTTATTTAAGAAGAGCATTAAAAAGGGAGTCGTCAACCTTTGAGGGTTTACATCCACCACATAATTGTGATAGTACCATAATCTAGATCGAAGCGATATTGTCATCCAGAGTATCATGAAGATTATTACTTTTGACAGGTGCACTTATTAAAATATCACTACTGTATTATAAGACATTATGCAAGAAGAGACTTTTTTTTAAATGACATGATAGGATAAGAAAACATTCAAATGTGTTATATCATGATGGCTCAGGATGATCTTGAATTGAGCCCTGTAGTTTAAGTCTTCAAGAACAGTGATTTGATGAGCTTTGAACCAGTGGTTATTGGGTCAGCCAGATCTGTCAGTGGACAATACAATGAACTTTTGTATTTCAAGTTTGTATCAGAAACAGAATTATCATAAAATCATATGGGTAGCTTACTTAACAGTAAAGATTTTACTGTGAAGACGTTGGACATAGCATATCATGTTCAGATATGACTAATGTATATGGACATGATAAATGTTTTCTTTGCAAGTTTTTTTCTCTTGGTGTAGGCTATTGAAACCATTCCATTTAAAATTGTTTAGAGGTTTGGTCCACAGGACTGTATTGCTGCTATGCACAAACATCCCGTTACCTTTATGGTAAGAAGAGAGAAAGAAGGATATAGTATGTGATCCCAGCTTGGAGCACATAAAATAAAAAAGGTCTGATGTTGGGTTTTTTGCAGTCCTGAGACAAAAAATATAAGGGTTGGGTAGAATGTATTTATTTAGCTCAGGCCTTTTCATTGGTAACTTAAGGGAACTTGCATGCGTGTGCTGTAGGTATTTCCTTGTCCCCAAAAGGCTTCCAATCTAAGGGGGTCATTTACCAAAGATTTTTTCCATTCTGTGTGTAGGGGAAAAATGCTTTGTAAACCAGGCCCTAAATTTATACCTGCGGCAAAGGAGGATGAAGTGATTTGCTCAAGGTCACAAGGAACAACAGTGGGATTTGAACCCTGGCTTTCTTGCTCTAACCACCATGTTCTTCCTCCACTCATTCTAGAAGCTTAAGGGCAATATTTTACATACTGCTGGCCAAGGAAAATGATCAACTCAATCTTTTCCCCTTGTGACCATCAGACTGCATCTCTGTATTAAAATCTTCTGCCTTCTCTCTTACATTCATGAGCAGACCCCAGACAAATCCACAACCCCAGGATTTCTTAATCAGAATCTCACACAATAACTTATACTTCAAAACGATACAACATTTAATTCTTCTGGGATATCAGCAGTCAGTCAGCAATCAAAATCACAAAAGGATATGTCACAGAATTCCACAGCGGTGATAACAGCAGCAACAAAATAAGCACAATTTATTCTGCCCCCCTCCCTTTAACTGTATCAAGATCCATGTCTCTTTCGCATACAACTCTGGTGTCTTAGAAATTCTTGCAACATAAGCTCATGAGTACTCACACCACATCAATGAATTCTCCACAAAAGGAAATTTTAATAATGTAGATAGCAGCCATACCTCCTTCCAGGTGCCTCTTGGCAAATGCTAAGAGAAGGGAATAGGGGTGGAAAGCCTCAGCGCAGAACCTGGCCTGGGACTAGGCTTTGCCACCAGGCTTAGCCCAGAGCTATCCCTTGGCACAAGGGCTGTGCTGTGGCTAGGTCTCAGCATTAGGTTTGGCCCAAGCTTAGGCCTTGTGTTGTGTCCGTTGGTTCCCGACGCCTTCTCTCCGCCCTCCTTACCTCTTTGACGCCTCCCTCTTCATCCGCGGGAAGATTGGCTGCCGCGGCGTTGTTCTGCCGAAGTCCTCCTGCTTCCCATGACCGGCTTCACGCTACAAACCGCCATGTTCCTGGAGGCCTAGGGGCACGCGCATGGCGCGGCCCCGACTGAAGTACCGGCGATGGCGCAAACCTCGGGGGCGTCCCCCGAAGATGAAGTCACCTGCATCGGATATATAAGGTCTTGGAATTTGCTAATGCATCAAGTTAGCAAGGGTTATTCTACCTAAGCTACTCTACCTCCTCGGACTTACTAGGGGTACCCACTCCTCGGGGGCCTCGCTCTCTCCTTTAGTTTTTCAGGTAATAGTCTGGAACCGGTACTCTCTCCTTGAGGGCCCTCGTTCCCAGACTTACTCGGTACTCTCTTCTGCCTGGAAGTCTTCACTGCCAACTACATCAGTGAGTTACCATCGCTTTCTCAGAGCTTTCCCTGGAACCAGGTACTCGCTCCTCAGCTCATGTGCTTCTATGAGACATTGTGTGAGTGTTACCATCTGGTTCAGTTCATGAACTCTGCATACCCTGCCTACTCACTATATTTCAGTTTCTCTACAGCTCAGCCTCCAGGGATCACTGTTCCAGTATCTGAGGGACTATAGCCCAGCCGGGCATTCCAGCTCACTACTGCCACCTCTGGTGGTTCAGTGAACTGTCTAATAAAAGAACTAGTGTGTGTATCTGTCTCCTAACTCTGAGCCTGACCGGTGGTCCCTCTCAGGATCTTTCCCCCCCCCCTCCCCCCCGGGGGGCGTGATCATCTACCACCGGTCCAAGGATCCACCCACAACTCTCCTAAATAACATCAGATTGCTAACTCCTTGCAAAAAATAATGACAGATTAATAACAGATTGCTAACTTCATGGATCCGGCACAACTGAATGCCTTGTAGGCCATACCGGGCCCTGGCCCAGCACATTATTATTATTGCCTTTAGGGGCAATCGCTGAGAGAAAAAGCAACCAAAAGACCAAAAAAATTGAAAAAAACACTTCGCGCTGAAACTGAGAATGCTGTGAACTCAGGGATGAAGAGACCCGCCCCCCTGATGTCATCACGCTCAGCGGCGAGCCGGTAAACGGCCACATTCCACCAGGCAGAGGTGCGGAGGGGCAGCCCACCAGTACCGGGCACCTTTAGGGGCAATCGCTGAGAGAAAAGAGACCAAAAAGACCAAAAAAATTGAAAAAACACTTCGTGCTGAAACTGAGAATGCTGTGAACTCACGGATGAAGAGACCCGCCCCCCCTGACGTCATCACGCTCAGCGGCGAGCCGGTAAACGGCCACATTCCACCAGGCGTCGTGCACCGAAGGGGTGCACCAAAGGGGCACTCCCCTTTGTGCACCCCTTCGTGCAATCCTTTGTGCTACGCTTATTTTAATTCCCTTAAGTTTTCCTTTGTTAATTAACCTTTTTCATAGTGTTTAGTAATCCTTTGTTTATTAAATATGTTCAATGTATTTGACTTAGGAAACCTATTTTCCTGCATACTCTGTTTATAATGTAAACCGGTATGATTTGTATCTGATACAAGAATGTTGGTATATAAAAATGCAAAATAAAATAAATAAATAAATTATGGAGCAGCAAGACGCTTGGAGAAACTTACTGCAACATTTCATCAGCTACACACACAGAAGGTTCAAGGCACAGCCTCCAACCAAGAAGGTCAGTCCCCAGAGGTAACTTTGAAGACTGCTGTACCACTGGCGGCTCCAATCCGCTTTTCCGGAGAAATCCAGAAGACCTGGGGCTTTTTGAACCAGTGCTGCATGCACTTTGCCTTACAGCCGTCTCTATTTCCTACAGCCCTCTCCAAGACCACCTACATCCTTTCACACCTGGATGGTAGGGCCTTGTCTTGGGCATCTACCTTGTGGGAAAGCAAGGACTCCATTTTGCAGGACATAGAAGGATTTATGGACTTATTTAAATCCGTGTTCGATGACCCTGCTCGAATGTCTGTAGCCGGTTCTGCTTTAGTGGATTTGAAGCTGAATTTGCCATAGAGTTGAAAACTCTGGTGGCAGAACTCCGCTGGGACCCCAGATGTCTCAAGACTCTCTTTTGCAGAGGTCTGGACAACCGTTTTAAAGGACGAGCTGGCCGCTCACTAGACACCTGACTCGCTGGATGAATTAATAGCCTTGGCTTCTCGGATTGATCACCGGCTCCAGGACAAGGTGAAGGAAGTCCGGCCTAAGGTGTTACCTGGGTTGAAACAGGCTAGTGCTGTCTGTGCACCTCAGATGGTTCCAGTAGCCCTGCTGCTGATACAGATGAACCTATGCAACTTGGTCACGGTCGCTTGACCTCCAAAGAGAGAAGATTTCGGAAGAAGCATGGCCTTTGCATGTACTGTGATCAGCCCGGCCATAATGTCTCCACATGCTCCATTCATCCGGAAAACGGAGAAGCCTAAGTCCTGCAGGAGGACTGTTCTTAGGCCATACCATGACATCTCCTCTGCTCTCTCTCCCAGTCTCTTTGACCTACGGACCGATCATGGTTCAGACTCCTGCCCTAGTGGACTCAGGGGCAGGAGGCAACTTCATTCGCAGACGTCTAGTGGAAGACCTGAGGAGTCCCCTCATCAAATTAGAAGATCCACTATTGTGTTACAACTTGAAGTGGGCTTTGGACGTTCCCCATCTTCGCCATTTCCACTGAAGATCTCAGTGACGTCCCCAGCAGTTTATTCTTCGCTGTTGATATCTATAACATACTCAGTGATTTTCTTCCAAGACTCAAGATCCACCTGTCATCAATGCAGAAGACGACTTAGAATACAAAGTCGAAGAGATTCTGGATGTTCATAAAGGAGGCAAGACTTTTGAATACCTTCTAAAATGGGAAGGTTTCGGCCCCGAAAAAAACACTTGGGAGCCTCAAACCAATATCCTGGACAAAGAGATGCTTCGTCAGTTCCACCTCTCGCATCCTTCAAAACCTTAGCCTGGTACCCGAAGAGGAAATCACCCTTTGAAGAGGGGTACTTTTGTGTCCGTCGGTTCTCGACGCCCTCTCTCCGCCCTCCTTACCTCTTTGGCGCCTCCCTCTTCATCCGCGGGAAGATTGGCTGCCGCAGTGTTGTTCTGCCAAAGTCCTCCGGTATCCCCTGACCAGCTAGACGCTACAAAACGCCATGTTCCTGGAGGCCTAGGGGCGTGCGCATGGTATGGCCCCGACTGAAGTACCGGCGATATCGCGAACCTTGGGGGCGTCCCCCGAAGATGACATCACCTGCGTCAGATATATAAGGTCTTGGAATTGCTAACACATCGAGTTAGCAAGGGTTACTCTACATAAGCTACTCTGCCTCCTCGGACTTACTAGGGGTACCCGCTCCTCGGAGGCCTCGCTCTCTCCTTTTGTTTTCCAGGTGATAGTCTGGAACCGGTACTCGCTCCTAGAGGGCCCTCATTCCCAGACTTACTCGGTACTCTCTTCTGCCTGGAAGTCTTCACTGTCAACTACATCAGTGAGTTACCATCGCTCTCTCTGAGCTTTCCCTGGAACCAGGTACTCGCTCCTCGAGGGCCTATACTTTCCAGCTCCTGGGCTTCTATGAGACATTGTGTGAGTGTTACCATTTGGTTCAGTTCATGAACTCTGCATACCCTGCCTACTCACTATATTTCAGTTTCTCTACATCTCAGCCTCCAGGGATCGCTGTTCCAGTATCTGAGGGACTACAGCCCAGCCGGGCATTCCAGCTCACTACTGCCACCTCTGGTGGTTCAGTATACTGTCTAATAAAAGAACTAGTGTGTGTCTGTCTCCTAACTCTGAGCCTGACCGGTGGTCCCTCTCGGGATATCCCCCGGGGGCGTGGTCATCTGCCACCAGTCCAAGGATCCACCCACAACTCTCCTAAATAACATCAGATTGCTAACTCCTTGCAACAAATAATAACGCCTTGCACCAGTCTGTCAGAGTCCCTTTTTTAAAAAAAATGCAACAGATATGAAAATACTCAAAAATATTTGGGTAGTTTCATCAGAGGCTATTTTTGGTTCATTCCACTGAGAACAAACAAAAAATGTTCTCATTTGTTGCATTTATTTAAAACAAATGCACATTCCAAGGTGGAAAGTGAAGAGTCAGGAATTGGCAGTGGAAGAAAAGGACACTGACAAGAGCAACTTGTGCCAATGAACAAGGAAGAGTATAGAGAGAGAAGAAATGATAGGGATGTGCAATCGTTTTTCCCGAATTAGGCAATTTTGTTGAAATTGCCTAATTTGAAATGGTTCTGGAGAACCGAAAAATGATTTAATTTTTTCCGAAATTAAAAAAAAAAATTCATTTTCGGGTTAGTGCACGCTAACTCCCTGTTAGCGTGCACTAACTCTGCCACATTAGTGCACACTATCCGGAGTTAGTGCGTACTAACCTGAAAATAGAAGCCCCCCCAAAAAATACCCCCGAACCGTAGGAAAAACGAAATTCCCGTGGGGGGCCCCGAAACGAACCCCAACATGAAATTATAACCCGAAGCACATCTCTAAAAATGATAGATAATAGCGAGTTGCAAAGTGAATGCATTTGTAGGCAAGTAAGAGAAGCTTGAACTGTAGGTGGAAGTGCACTTAGAGCCAATGTATGTGTATTAAGGATGTGCTGTTATTTGAAATTAAATAGGACATTTCATTTTGGAGATTTTTTTCATTTTGGAGAAGCGTATGCTGCCACCATTAAAAAAAAAAACAAACCCTCTGGATCTGTGTCCCTCTTTCCAGCCACCAAAAATGCTTAAATGAAATGCCTTTTCCATCCTCCAGGACTCATGATCTTCCCCACCCCTTCAAACTAGTTCTTACTGGATTAGCAGGTCTTCCAGGGACAGGAGCGATGACCCAGTCCCTCCTGCACTGGAGCTCCAGATTTCCAAATGGCTGCCTTGTTCCAGTGTCTCCCTGCTCCAGCATCTCTGTTTGTTCCTGTATCTATACTCAGGTAGTATCTCCTCGGACTGATCTCTGGTACTGACCTCGGCCTGTCTGACTACTCTCTTCGTCTGTTTCCTGGAACTGACCACTGCCTGACTGACCATTCTCTTCTGCTGCTGCCTGGAACTGACCACTGCCTGCCTGACTATTCTCTTCTGCTGCTGCCTGGAACTGACCATTAGAGATGTGTATCGTGTGATCAATCGTCTTAACGATCGATTTCGGCTGGGGGGGGAGGGAATCGGATTGTCGCGGTTTTGTGTTTTTAAATATCGTGTAAATCGTAAATCGGGGGAGGGCGGGAAAACCGGCACACTAAAACATGCCTAAAACCCACCCCGACCCTTTAAAATAAATCCCCCACCCTCCCGAACCCCCCCCAAAATGTCTTAAATTACCTGGGGTCCAGTGGGGGGGGGGGGTCCCGTTGTGATCTTCCACTCTCGGGCGTCGGGCGTGTTGATAGAAAATGGCGCCGGCGCCATTTTGGTTCCTGTTCCCCGACGTCACGAGCGTAGGAGATCGCTCCCGGACCCCCGCTGGACCCCCAGGGACTTTTGGCCAGCTTGGGGGGGGCCTCCTGACCCCCACAAGACATGCCAAAAGTCCAGCGGGGGTCCGGGAACGACCTCCTGCACTCGAATTGTGTTGCCGTACGGCCGGCGCCATTTTGCTGTACGGCAATATGGCCATATGGCTGGCGCCATTTTGCAAAGCAAAGCAAAATGGGATTAATATAGAGCAAGCCCAAAGGAATGACTGCTTCTAGCTTCTCTGAGATGGGATCTATCTACTATTTGGGATCCTGCCAGGTACTTGTGACCTGGATTGGCCTCTGTTGGAAACAGGAAAATGGGCTTGATGGACCCTTGATCTGACTCAGTATGACAACTCTTATGTTCTTATGAGTTATTTCCCAATTTTCTTTTCTCTTATTGGTTTATTCATTCACTGTTCTTTGTTGGAAATTAGGAGACCATTAATTGCTGTATATTCTGGAATCATGGTTTTATGAAGGGCATTGGGAAAGGGATTATTTTTATTTTATGGATAGGGCACCAGCTCAGAAGAAACAAATTGGGTACTGTTTTGGATATATAATGCAAAACCTATTCAAGTAATCATTTCCCATTAGTCTTCCTATTAATGAACAATGTACTGTATATTTAAGGACTGGATGCATTTAACCTCTCTGCTATGCTACTATCTTTAATTTTTACATTATTTATATTTACAGCAATAGCTTTCATGGAAAATATGTCACTGATAAACTTGTTCTGCCCTACGTCTCAATTATTTTTTATTTTAGCTTCTGTTGGAAAGGCTGCATGATTTTTGTTAACACTTGTACAATTACAGAATAGATTTGGTAGTCCTGAAAAATTATGTGCCACTGGAGGTTATTTAAATTCTAGCCTTGATTTATTAGACTAGACAGTTTTAAGGCCATATCTATAGCTGTAATGCTGAACTGACATTTTTTTTAAATGGACCACAAAGAATGGCTTTATCAGGGAAGCTTGCTTTATTCAACACAGTGCCAGTAAATTAAAAACTTGCAAACCAATATTGATTTCTAACTTGTGTCCATACCACCACCATCTGAAAAGGTTTTCCAATTTAGAACAGCATCTTTCAGTTGTGGGAAAAAAAGAACTAAAAAGAAATAAAAGCAGATCTTGAAAAAAAAAATTATGTAAAAAAGTAAGAACCAATGAAGTAGATTCAATATTAGCTACACAGGTTTGCTACATTCTCATGATGAGACCAAAACTAACATACCAAATCAGACAGCTCTTTTACTAGCATACCTTCATATCACACATACATACTCACTTTTTCTGCTTTGTAACCTATAAAATCCAATTTTCATGCCCATTAAGAGAGCAACTAGTATACAGACAGATGAGTGTCCATTTCTGTTCAGATGTCTACTTAAAAAAAATAAAGATTAAAATTAAGATTCTCATTTGCTTTAAAATCATGCTTCACGGTATATCTGCCTGCAGCCATACCGTGTCTGGGAGTGAGATGAATGATATCGGTGTGTCTACTCCCAGGGCTGTCGGAAGGGGCTGGCAAAGAATGGTTACCAACCCAGGATTCCAGGCCAGAGGGCGCCACGTCACAGCCTTCTCTGTCACTACAGCAATGGCAGAACTAAGCTCTAGGGGTGTGCATTCGGATTGACCGCATTAGTAAAACGCAACTCATATTTTTTTTTTACTTAAAAAATTGATTCGACATAAACGATCGGATTTCCCACATATCGAACATAGATATGTTCGATATGTGGGAAATCGCGATTGTTGAGCCAAAATAAAAATATAAACCCCCTCACCCTCCTTAATCCCCCCCCCCCCGACTTACCACAACTCCCTGGTGATGGAGCGAGGAGTGAGGACGCCATTTCTGCAATCCTTGGTGAGAAGCATGTGACGTCGGCGGCACGTCGAGTGACGCCGGCGTCACTCAGACGCGACGTCACGTGATTCCCAGCAAGTTCGCGCCGGACGGCTCGTTCGGCCCAAAAAGAACTTTTGGCCAGCTTGGGGGGGTCAGGAGGCCCCCCCAAGCTGGCCAAAAGTTCTTTTTGGGCCGAACGAGCCGTCCGGCGCGAACTTGCCGGGAATCACGTGACGTCGGCGTCACGTGATTCCCGGCTCGTTCGCGCCGGACGGCTCGTTCGGCCCAAAAAGAACTTTTGGCCAGCTTGGGGGGGCCTCCTGACCCCCCCAAGCTGGCCAAAAGTTCTTTTTGGGCCGAACGAGCCGTCCGGCGCGAACGAGCCGGGAATCACGTGACGCCGCGTCACTCGACGTGCCACCGACGTCACATGCTTCTCGCCAAGGATTGCAGAAATGACGTCCTCACTCCTCGCTCGATCACCAGGGAGTTGTGGTAAGTCTGGGGGGGGGGATTAAGGAGGGTGAGGGGGTTTAAATTTTTTTTTTGCACATATGTACATATACCCAACTCATTGGATTTTTTTTATGTCCATATTGGACGCAAGTGGGACCCCCTTTCGGACATAAAAAATATGAACATAAAATTTTGCTCTGCACATCCCTACTAAGCTCCTGTGTAGCTGTGCCATTGGAATGGGACCAGGTGGCCGTCTGTATCATCAGAGAGGGATCCCCTCCTGGGCTGGATACGACATTGGAAGGCGGGGTATCCCCTCAGGCATCCCAGGGCACCGTTTAGTGCGGTGATAGTTCTGCCTACTCCCCAATCTGATGAAATATTAAACAAGAAAAAGCTGTTGGTGGCTCAGTTTTGCTGAATGTGATGGCAAAGCTGTAGGAGAGGCTTAAACCACTGGGAAGGAATTGACAGAGCAAAGAGTGGCAAATGATGTCTCAACTGCATTCCAAGGCTGTGCTGACATGAGGAACTCATTTGGGATCCTACCACCTAGCAGACACTCAGGACTTCAGGTTGTACCACTATGTGGAGAAACTGGGACTAACATTAGACGTACCCTCTCAAAAGACCATATGAGGCAACTCTGTCCATTACCTCCAGGATCAGCATATTTAGTTTCTTCAAACTTGTAGGGTCATTCATCAAAATGACATAAAGTGTTTTCGCATGCGTTAAGCCATAGTACACCACAACACTAGATAGGTATTTATATCTCTATGGGAGGCCCACCTAGTAACTCGAGGTGAGGTTTAGGTATTGGTGTAGGGGTTAGGGGCCACTTTGACATTCAGAGTGAGACGTATGAACAGAACACTGCTCTCTTGTGAAGATTTGATGACTCTAGGAGTGAGGAAACTCACTCAAAGATGAGATTTGTGCAATGTTCTCTCAATCTAGCTTGATGGACTCTCTACCTGGGCAATATCAAGGTAGGTTGAAAGAACATTGTTTGCCCATTACTTTGGGGATAGAAGGCGGTAGAAAAGCTAAGATGCACATTAAACATTTTGCACAGTGCTTTCCAGTAGCAAGCGGTGAACTGGGGTCCACGATCTGATACAATATCTTGTGGAAGGCCATGGATCCGAAAAACATGAGGGGCGAACAGCTGGGCCAGTTTGGGTGCAGATGGCAATTTGGGCAGTGGAACAAAATGGGCCATCTTGGAGAATCGGTCTACGGTCACCCTTCTGACTGTATTTCCTTCGGAAGCCGGAAGGTCTACCACAAAATCCATGGCGATATGTGTCCATGGCTCTACCAGTATAGGCAGTGATTGCAGCAGCCCCCACGGTTTCCCAATTCGCGGCTTTTGTATAGCGCATGTGGGGCAAGAACTAACGTATGTGCGGACGTTCTGCCTAATGGTAGGCCACTTGTTGAATCATAAAAACGATTCAACAAGTCAAGTGATCTTTCGCAACTGGCATGACCTCCAGTAAAGGAGTCATGGGTCCACTCCAAGGCTTTCTTCCAAGAGCGCCGTGGGACCACCGTTCTCCCTTGAGAATGTACTATAGTACTGGACAAATTAATCTTTGCAGGGTCCAAGATATACTGAGGCAGCTCCTCATCCTCCTCCAACTCTGCAGTACGAGACAGAGCATCTGCCCGCACATTCTTGGAAGCTGGGCGATAGCGAAGTACAAAGTTGAAGCGGTTGAAGAAAAGTGACCAACGAGCCTGTCTGGGATTCAAGCATTGAGCGTGGCATAAGAACTCCAAGTTCTTATGGTCAGTGTAGACAGTGATAATGTGTGCGGCACCCTCCAGCCACTGTCTCCACTCTTCAAAGGCTAGCTTGTTTGCCAAGAGTTCTTTATCTCCAATGCTGTAATTACACTCGGCCGCAGAGAACCTCTTGGAGAAGTACGAGCATGGAAGCAACATCCCAGAATCAGTACTTTGGCTAAGCACAGCCCCTACCGCGATGTTAGAGGCATCTACCTCCACTACAAATGGACGGAGCGGGTCGGGGTGACGTAGGCAGATATCTTGTAAAAAGGCCTACTTGAGATCTTCAAAAGCCACACAAGCCGCCTCTGGCCATTCCACGGCGTCGACCCCCTTCCTAGTGAGAGCCGTGAGTGGTGCCACCTTGAGCGAATAGTGAGGGATGAAATGCCTGTAAAAATTTGCAAACCCCAAGAAGCGCTGCAAAGCCTTTAATCCTTTCGGCTGCGGCCAATCTTTAATGGTGGCCACCTATTCGGGGTCCATCTGGAATCCCATTGCTGACATAATATATCCCAAGAAGGGAAGGCTCTCCTTTTCAAACATGCATTTTTCTAGTCTAGCGTACAGGCAGTTCTCTCTAAGGATATGCAGAACTTGTTTTACATGTTGTCGATGTGATTACAAATCAAGGGAGTAAATTAGCACGTCGTCCAAGTATACAATGACTGACGTATTTAGCAAGTGACGGAGTACTTCGTTCATCAGGTGCTGGAAGACTGCGGGGGCATTGCACAATCCAAATGGCATGACGAAGTACTCATAATGCCCATTCCTGGTGTTAAAGGCAGTCTTCCACTCGTCACTGGGCCAAATCCGGACCAAGTTGTAGGCACCCCGCAAGGCCAACTTTGTGAAAATCCTGGCCCCTTGCAATCTGTCCAGGAGTTCATGGTTCAGCGGGAGGGGATAACAGTCGCGTTTGGTGATAGCGTTAAGTCCCCGATAATCAATGCATGGTCTTAGGGATCCATCCTTCTTACCCACAAAGAAAACGCCCGCCCCTGTGGGTGACTTAGAAGGTTGGATGAATCCTCTAGCAAGGTTCTCGGCTATGTACTCAGACATAGCTTGGGTCTCTGGCAAGGACAAGGGATACACTCTTCCCTGCGGCGGAGTAGTCCCGGGTAAGAGATCAATAGCACAATTGAATGGGCGGTGCTGGGGTAGAATCTCCGCCTTTTCTTGGAGAATACGTCAGCAAACTCTGCATAGGGTGCAGGTGGTGCAAGGGAGGTCTGCAAGAGTGGTAAACATGGTGCCCTTGGGACACTGAGGCAATTAGTGAAGCAGAAAGTACTCCATTTCGCAATCTGTAAGGTGTCCCAATGGATGACGGGCGAGTGTAGATGTAACCAGGGTAATCCTAGTACCACGGGTGGACGGCTTTCGCCAGGATCAGGAAGGAAATTTCTTCGGAATGCATCACTCCAGTATGCAGGTTGATAGGGACCATGGAGGCAAAAATACTTCCTGGAAGAAGTGTTCCACAGATGGAGATAATCCGTAAAGGATGCTCTCGGGTCCGAGTGGGGATATGCAGTTGATGAACCAGGTCTGTCAAGATAAAGTTGCCCCCGGCCTCCGAGTCTATGAAGGCAAGAGTCTCAAAAGACCTCCCGGGATATTCCAAAGTCACTGGTACCGTAGATTGAGGAGCAGAGTTAACACAACCTAGGAGCAGCTCCTCACAATCTCCTAGGCTTGGGAGTTTTCCAAACGCTCCTTACATTGGGCCAAGAAATGGCCTTTGTTGCCACAGTAGAAACATAGACCCAAGGAACGGCGTCGTCGTCTCTCCTCTGTAGAGAGTGGAGTACGACCCAGCTGCATGGGCTCCTCCGTGCAGCCCTCGGAGCGTGCTGCTCCTAGACTGGAGGCTGAGGTCATAGGTCTAGAAAATGTAGGAGCTAGTGGCACGGAGCACCGAATTGGCCAACCTTCCTTAGATCTCTGCTGCAATCGGCGATCAATGCGCCCTGCCAAGTCTATGAGCTCATTGAGGTCATCGGGTATGTCGCGGGCAGTCAATTCATCCTTAATGCAAGCTGCTAGACCTTCTAGGAACACACCTGGCAGGCTATCATTACGCCACCCTACCTCAAGAGCTAGCGTGCGGAACTCGATAGCGTAGTTGGCTAAAGAGCGGGATCCCTGTCGTAACTGCAGCAGTTCCATAGAAGCTGTAGACAGGCGTGCAGGTTCATCAAAGGCCTGTTTGAAACTGGAAATAAACTGTGGCAAGCTAGTCAACAGAGGATCCATACATTCCCACAATGGGGAGGCCCAAGACAATGCCTTCCCATCCACCAGGGATAAGACATATGCTACCTTTACGGAGTCCGTAGGGAAATGAGTGGGTAGTAGCGAGAATCGGATGTAGCATTGATTCAGGAACCCACGGCAAGTCTTGGGGTCTCCGGAGTAGCGAGAGGGTGCAGGCAGCTGCGTAGGCGTACCGACGCTCACCACAGGAGTGGGCAGAGGAACCTGGGCAGGTTCTGGAGGCGTGGCATCTAGTCGACTCGCCAGACGTTCCACTGTGGCTGCAAGCATGTCAAGACAATGCTGATGTTGCTGTAAATGCTGAGCCATTCCGGGAATGGCCTGGAGACCAGACAGATCCGCCGGGTCCATGGCCTTGCAAACTGTTGTGAGTGGACGGGTGGACCCTTAGGCCAGCCTGATGGAGTGAAGAGGTGGAAGAGGAAGTGCAGTCCGTGGAGAACAGCAAGCTGGGAGGTGGATACAGACAGGTGTTGAGCAGGAGTCTTCATCCTGGAAGCCCAGATCTCCCCGGGAGGAGCCCGTGAGGACCCGAGCCGCTGGGACTTAGGTGACTGGTGTGAAGAGAAGACTTCACCCTGGAGACCCGAGGTCCCCCCAGGAGGAGCCCGTGAGAACCCAGGCCGCTGGGACTTAGGTGAGAAGAGGAAGCAATCCGAAGTTGAGGCAGGCGGCAAGCAAAGAAGACCGGGAACAGGCAAGAGTCAGGAACCAGAGAATCAATACCGAGAACTGAAGGAGATCTGGAACTGGAACTGAAGCAGGAACTGGAACAGAAGAAGATCCGGGACTGGACCTGAAGCAGGAACTGGAAAGAAGCACAAGCAGGTCCAGGAACCAACAGGCAAGAGACAGCCGAGCACAGCAACTAACTTCCAGCAAAGAACCTTGTTGCAAGGCATCTGACTGAAACAGACGCTGGCTTTAAATACTTGCCGGCGTCTGACGTCACACTGAAGGGCGGTCCGTGGTCTGGCGGGAAAAGCCCTTTAAATTGGGCTTCTTCGCGCGCGCATGCCTAGGGAGGGAGGGGCTGGATTCGGAGGTCTGGCGGCGTCTCCCTCGTAATCATACAAAGGCTTTGTATGATTACGTGTTTAGTTTTTTTGATTTAAATTCTGTGCACTATTGCTGTGTGCACTTATTAAATTATTTATGTTTTGTTCATAGTGCTATTGTCCAGTTTAATTGATTGCCGCACATTATTCTGTTGTGATTTACCTAAATGTGTGTGCCCTTAACTCCGCCCCTTTTGTATGCTTGAAGCATGTAGAATGACAGCAACAACTAGAAGCCCTAATGGAAATGCATCAACTCATAGTCGGGTTCACCTGACAGGCTACTCAGGGGAACTAGGAGGCTAGAAATTCTGGAAACAGCCACTTAAGTATTGGAAGCTATTTAGATTAGGATGCAGTGATAGAATTGAATTAATAGATAGGCAGAAGTCATCTAGCCAGATCTCTCTGGCAAGCTATGCAGGTGACCTAAGAGGCTGGATGTTCTGGCAATGGCCATGCTAGAATCAGCAGCTATTTAAATGATTGCAAAGGTTTTGTGGTTAGATGCAGGGGAGGGTGCTGGGTGTGAAATAATAATAAGATTTTATATGCTCATTTATGCAACATGGTAGAGTACAAATGAGGATAACAAAACTGTCCTGCATAAGGAGAGATGTCTTACAGGCAGTCATGTGCTCTGGTAGCTGGGATCGATCCTTAGCAATGTGAACAGAAATAACTGGGCAGATTAGATGGGCCATTTGATATTTTTCTGTCCTCATCTACTCCTTCTAAGTTACTGTGCAATTCTGCAGTGAGAATTTTAGATCACCTCCTAAATCATGAAAATTCATTGGTTAAAGACACAATCTGATTCCTTTACTGATCAGATAATGAAAACCATATTATCAGAGCCACTTAAATATTTATAGTTAATATAATTCTAGCCCTTGTCCAGCTGGCTAACAGGGCTCAGGGACTCACTGGGGTGTGCTGGGACCGTATTCTAACCCATAGCTCTGGGCCAAGCTTCCTGCATCTGCTTGCGCACATTTAGTAAATGATCTACCACAAATAGCTTTGAAAGTTATCCTCCACATTGTGTGTGCTTTAACTTTTGTGAGTTTACATTGAAAAACTGGGCAAATAAAAGTAATGAGATGAAAAATTATGCAAAACAGTTCATTACCTTTTAGCACAACCTTAAACTATGTGCAATAACTGCTTTGTAAACTCATTATTGTGAGATAATTAAGTGCATCCTAGGAGTTTTAGTTTAGGTTTTTGTGATAAAATCTGAAGGTAAACTACGCATAATTTATCATTTTGCCTCATTTGCATCTCATTAACATCACCTATTAGCATATGTGTTAAACGTGCATTTATGCAGTGCTCAGATGATGTGCAGTGCACTTTAGTATTTAGGCCTATTAGAATGAAGAAAGAAATGAATGCTTCTCTAATGAATATCAGATCCACCAAAATACACATTATGCACCAAGCTGACTGAAACCAGAAGATGCAAGACAGGACGATCCAGTTTAAAAATTCAATTTGGTGCCTATGAAAAATTCCTTGGCATAGTGGCCCAACAAAAGAACATAAGAAACATAGAAACATAGAAATGATGGCAGAAAAGGTCCAAATGATCCACCCAGTCTGCCCAGCAAGCTTATGCCAGTATCTGCTGCACTGTGCAGGTTACCCCCATGCTTATCAGTTTCTATACCGTAAAAGTCAGGGTCCCCGAATGCTGTTTGAATCCAATTACCCTTAACTGTTGCTGTGAAAGCAGAGAACAATTGAGTTGCATCAAAAGTATCAGGCTTAGTAATTAAGGGTAGTAAGCATCACATCAGCAGGTTACCCCCATGTTTATTTGTTTCCCAAACCGTAAAAGTCGGGGGCCCTCGTTGGTTGCTGTCTGAATCCAATTCCCCTTTTCTCACTGCCGTTGAAGCAGAGAGCACTGATGAAGTTGCATTAAACAATATCAACGCTTAGGGGTAGATTTTCAGAGCCCTGCTCGCCTAAATCCGCCCAAAACCGGGCGGATTTAGGCGAGCAGGGCCTTGCGCGCCGGGAAGCCTATTTTACATAGGCCTCCCGGCGCGCGCAGAGCCCCGGGACTCGCGTAAGTCCCGGGGTTCTCGGAGAGGGGCGTGTCGGGGGCGTGTCGGGGGGCGGGCCCGGTCGTCGCGGCGTTGCAGGGGCGTGTCGGCAGCGTTTTGGGGGCGGGTACGGGGGCGTGGCCGCGCCCTCCGTACCCGCCCCCAGGTCGCGGCCCGGCGCGCAGCAGGCCCGCTGGCGCGCGGGGATTTACGTCTCCCTCCGGGAGGCGTAAATCCCCCGACAAAGGTAAGGGGGGGTGTAGACAGGGCCGGGTGGGTGGGTTAGGTAGGGGAAGGGAGGGTAAGGTGAGGGGAGGGCAAAGGAAAGTTCCCTCCGAGGCTGCTCCGATTTCGGAGCGGCCTTGGAGGGAACGGGGGGAGGCAGCGCGGCTCGGCGCGCGCAGGCTATACAAAATCGATAGCCTTGCGCGCGCCGATCCAGGATTTTAGTGGATACGCGCGGCTCCGCGCGTATCTACTAAAATCCAGCGTACTTTTGCTTGAATCTGATGCGCAAGCAAAAGTAGGCTGATCGCGCTTCTTTTAAAATCTACCCCTTATTTATTAAGGTTAGCGACTGCATGGGGGTAACCCCTAGTTACACCCATGCACTCTTTTCTTTATTTCCAACCTCCAGCCTTTAGGGATCTACAGTGTTTTTCCCATGCCCCTTTGAATTACTTCACTGTTTTCGTCTTCATGACCTCTTCCGGAAGCGCATTCCAGGCATTCGCCACCTCTCCATGAAGAACTATTTCCTGATATTAGTCCTGAATCATCCTCCTTGGAGTTTCATTTCATGACCCCTAGTTCTATTGATTTCATTCCAACGGAAAAAGTTTGTCAATTGTGTATCATTAAAACCTTTCAGGTATCTGAAGGTCTGCATTATATCTTCCCTGCACCTCCTATCTTCCAGGGTATACATATTCTGTTCCTTCAGCCTCTCCTCATAAGTCTTCCATTGCTGACCACTCACCATTTTGGTCGCTCTTCTTTGGACTGCTTCTATCCTGTCTTTATCTTTCTTGAGATCCAGGCACCAGTATTGATCACAGTACTCCAGGTGAAGCCTCACCAAAGACCTGTACAAGGGCATTATCACCTCTTTTTTCTTACTGTTTATTCCTTTCTCTATGTAGCCCAGCATTCTTCTGGCTTTAGCTATCGCCTTGTCACATTGCTTTGCCGCCTTCAGATCATCAGACACTATCACACTAAGGTTCCTCTCCCAGTCCATGCGCATTAGTCTTTCACCGCCCACCACATAAAGCTCTTTTGTATTACTGCACCCCAGATGCATGACTCTGTACTTCTTGGCACTGAATCCCAACCGCCAAATCTTTGACCACTCTTAAAGCTTTCTTAAATCCCTTTTCATTCTCTCTACTCCTTTAGGCGTGTCCACTCTGTTGCAGATCTTAGTATCATCCACAAACAAGCAAACTTTAACTTCTATCCCTTCCGCCAGGTTGTTCACAAAGATATTGAACAGAACATGTCCCAAAACCAATCCCTGTGGCACTCTACTTAACACCGTTAATTCTTCAGAATAGGTTCCATTTACCATGACATATTGTCTCCTGTCAGTCAACCAATTTGCAATCCATGCTACTACTTTGGCACCCACTCCCAAACTTCTCATTTTGTTCACAGGTCTCCTATGTGGGACTGTATGAAACGTTTTACTAAAATCCAAGTAAATCACATCGAGCACTCTTCTCTGATCCAATTCTCTAGTCACCCAATCAAAAAAATCAATCAGATTTGTCTGACAGAACTTTCCCCTGGTGAATTCATGCTGCCTCGGGTTGAGCAACCCACCAGATTGTATATAGTTAACTATCCTTTCCTTCAACAGAGTCTCTATTAAATTTTCCCACCACTGAGGTGAGGCTAACTGGTCTTTAATTTCCAGCCTCCTCACTGCTCCCTCTCTTGTAAAGCGGGACTACCATAGCTTTTCTCCAATCTTGTGGCATCACTCCAATTTCCAGGGATCTATTGAACAGGTCACACAGTGGACCTGCCAGCACACTTCTGAGCTCCCTCAGTATCCTGGGATGAACCTCATCCGGCCCCATGGTCTTGTCCACTTTCAGTTTTCCTAGTACTTCCCATACATTCTTTTCTGTAAGTGAAGTTTCATCTACCCTATCTCCAACTATGGTCTTGTGAACCAGCAATGGTCCTTCTCCAGGGTCTTCTTTAGTGAACACCAAACTGAAGTAATTGTTTAATATTTCAGCCATTTCTTCATCTCTCTTCACAGATTGGTCTTTGTCACCTTTCAATTTCACTATACCACTTCGGACCTGTCTTCTTTTTCTGGTATATCTGAAAAATGTTTTGTCACCTCGCTTTACCTCATTGGCAAGTCTTTCTTCCACCTGAATTTTTGCTTTCTTGATTTCTTTCTTTGTCTCCCTCAGTTTCACCAGATATTCTTCCTTGTGTTCCTCTTTTTAGGATCATTTATATTTCTTGAATACTGTTCTTTTTGTTTTTATTTTATCAGCCACCTCCTTTGAACACCAGATTGGTTTCTTATTTCTATTACTTTTGTTTATTTTTCTTACATATAGATTTGTTGCCTTTGTAATTGCTCCTTTTAGTTTGGCCCACTGTTGTTCCACCACTCTTCTTTTCTCCCAGTCTTCTAATTCCATATCCAGGTACGTCCCCATTTCAACAAAGTCCATATTTTTGAAATTCAAAACTCAGGTCTTCATGTGACCTCTCTGTTACATATTTGCAATATCAAACCATACTGTTTGATGATCACTGGTGCTGAGGTGGGAACCCACCCGGACATTAGAGACATTATCACTATTAGTGAGCACTAGGTTGAGTATAACTCCCTCCCTCGTGGGTCCATTACCATTTGTTTGGAAAGAGCCCCTTGCAGGGCATCACTATCTCTCTACTTCTGGTAGATTCTGCAGAATGGATTCATCTCTAACAATCAATACTTTTCCATTCTTTCCTACCTTTTGGATGACTTTGACCAAATCTCTGTTTAGTTCTTCCATTTGAGTCAGAGGCCTGTAAACCACTCCAGTAAAAATGGATGCACCATCATCTTTTTTTTAGGATGGCTCATAATGCTTCTTCTCTACCCCACATTCCTTGCAGTTCAGTTGCTTGGATGTTGTTTTTGACATAAAGAGCTACTCCTCCCCCTTTCTGCCATTTCGGTTCTTCCTTAACAAGTTATAACCTGGTTTGGCCGTATCCCAATTATGAGAATCCATGAACCATGACTCCGTAACAGCAAAATGTCCAAGTCCACCTCCACCATTAGGGTTGTAGGTCTGGGATTTTATTGCCCAAACTACGAGCATTTGTAGTCATAATTTTCCAATTTTTCTCCCTATAGATAAGGTAAAATGTAGGCTCTAGCAAAGATTTTTAATAGGTATTTGAAATAAAAACTAAAAGTATTAGTGTTAGACAGTAAAGATTAATAGGTAGACTATGAAAACCAATTTTTACAAGCAATATGACAGTTTAAGTTACTATTATCTGAGCTGTAAGGAACTGTTAAGGAAGTTTTAATTGATGGAATGTTTGGGTACTTAATGTATAGATCATGTACCCGTATTGTTGCGGTTCTGGCCGCGAGTGTTGCGACCAGACCCTTACCTCCGTGCTCCTGGACCTACTCCCACTTCTGGAGGCCTGGTTTGCGTCCTGTTCGGCGGAGTCCCCGCGGGGGCTGCGCCGCCGTGAAGCTTCCCATGGATGCCCTGCTTCTAGGCGTGCAAGCACGCCACTTGGAAGCTTTTCTAGGCCGTTTCCCACCAGCGGTGACTCCGCCCAGTTCCTGACGTCAGACGCCGCGGCCTTGATAAGCCGGCCACGGACACTCAGTCTTTGCCTTGCAACGGGTTTACCTCCCGGTTCCCTGTTGCGTTGTGCCTCGGAGTGAGCTGCCTTGCTACTCGCGCCATTCCTGCTTGCCTGCTACAGTGCCTGCTTGGTTCCTGCTTGCCAGCTACAGTGCCAGCTTGGTTCTTGCTTGCCAGCTACAGTGCCTGCTTGGTTCCTGCTTGCCAGCTGCCGTACCTGCTTGGTTCCTGCCTGCCTGCTACAGTTCCTGCCTGGTTCCAGTACCCGAGACTTGCTACAGTTCCTGCCTGGTTCCAGAACCTGAGCCCTGTTACAGTACTTCTACTGTCCTAGTCTGGTTCCAGTTCCCAGTCCTGATCATCTACTCGCCTAAGTCCCAGCAGTTGGGCCCCTACGGGCTCCTCCCGGGGGGGGGGGGGGGCTTCGGCTTCCAATGGTGAAGCCGCCTAAGTCCCAGCGGTTGGGCTCCTATGGGCTCCTCCTGGGGGAGTACCAGCTTCCAGGGTGAAGAGCACCTCTACGTCCTGCCTGAACATCTGCCTCCCGGCCTGCCACATACTAGAGACATTGACCATCTTTTCCCAGTCTCCTGCAGGTCGGCCCAAGGGTCCACTAAACTGAGCGCCCATAACACGTATGATTTAAGCCTAACTAGAAAATGGAATGATGGGTGACTTATGTCAGCAGCCGTGCTACATACATCCATTCTGACAGTCACTCTGGCACAGATTCTAAGACTCTGAGATAATGTTTATAATGTAATTTATTGATGGTAAGTATGTATAGGTAAATTTATATTTCAATGTTCAATTTTCAATTCCCCATCTACTAGATAAATGAAGCTTGACCGAAGTGCTGCAAATGCACAGTAGGGAGCAGCTCTACTGAGCATGCGCGGGCGGGAGAGCACATCGGTCAGGGCGGAGCTAAGATGGCGCTGGGAGGAGCAGGTGCAGTGGCGATATTGGGGATAGCAGTGGTGGTATGGGAGTGTCGGGTGGGCCGAGCTACAATAGCTGGTAGGAGCGGCAGTGGCGGAGCGGCAGCGGCAGGAAGGAGCAGTTGAGGTGCGCACCAGGGAGGGATCCCCTGAGACTTCCCATCTCCATGAGCGGGCTGCGCTGAAGAAACACAAAAGGGAGAGGGAAGGGGGAGGGGATGAGAGTGAGGGATGGGACTGAGAGAGGGTGGGGAGTGACTGAGGGAAGGGGAGGGAGAATGAGGGGGGAGGTGAGAGGGAGGGAAGGGGGGAGTGAGAGGGAGAATGAGGGGGGAGGTGAGAGGGAGGGAGTGGGAGGGAGAATGAGGGGGAGGTGAGAGTGAGGGGAGGGAGTGGGAGGAGAATGAGGGGGGAGGTGAAAGTGAGGGGAGGAAGAATGAGGGGGAGGTGAGAGTGAGAGGAGGGAGTGGGAGGGAGAATGAGGGGGGAGGTGAGAGTGAGGGGAGGGAGAATGAGGGGGCAGGTGAGAGTGAGGGAAGGGAGAATGAGGGGGAGGTGAGAGTGAGGGAAGGGAGTTTGAGGTAAATGAGCGAGGGGAAGGGGGAGTGAGAGAAAAGAAGTGTGGAAGGGTGCAGTGTCCAAAAACGGACCGAAAAAATGTTTAAATATAGCCAGTTGTTACAGGCTTAACGGCTAATATTATATGATATGCAAATAGTGCTTCTAACCACCCAGTGTTCTCCCTTTCTTACCACTCCCTGAAGTGAAGTGTCTTGTAACATGCGTGCCTCCTTTTGTTTTTAGGCTCTCCACAGCATGGTTTGGTCTGTCTCCTTCCGGTCACATCTGCGGCTGGGCTGCTTACATCTGCTTTTGGCTGGATCTGGCTGTCTGGTCGTACACCCAAGGCCTGGTCATCTGCCCAAGTTGTCTGTGTCAGGCTGGGAGTTTTTGGCCTAGAGAGGTTGGGGCTGAGTGTTTGCCAAAAATCAGGCCTCCAGTCTCACTCTTTTATGGTACTGACTTATGCAGTCAAGGAGCAAGATTGCATGCCTTTCATCTCATTGGTTGGATCTGACTGTATGTCTTTTATGCAATAAACAAACAGCAAGGAGTATGAGTGAATTGTTTCACTGGTTGGAGCCTGAAAATGTCAGGGTGTCTGGGTTATTTGGATCATAATAATCACATGCTGTTTATCTCTTTTCCCATATGGTCAGGGATGGAAGAAGCTTCTGAATATGAGGCCTTTCCTCATTGGTTGTTTCTTCGCTCAAAATACAATCGATGCTTATATGTTATTTCTTATTCTGTAACACTCATCAGTTGATCAATATCTGGCAAGCTGAGCCTTTCACGCTCACCTCCAATTTATTTATTTATTTTATTTAAAATTATTTTTATACCATTTTTAAACTGGAGTGCCCGGTCTTGAATCTTCTGATTTCAAGATTACTGTACCCAGTTTCACAGTGCAGAAAATGCTTTTGTTTTACTCTGACATTTTAAAACTGAAAACAGAGGGATATTTTCACTAATAAACTGGGAGCAATTTTTCCATTGGCATAAAACTGTAGCAAAGGTTTAATAAATCTGCCCCAGGAGTGTTGCCAACACACATACAAAAAAGATTTTGCTTTATTAGTGTCTGTTTATGTATTCTTTTCTCTAAGCTGATAGCTATTTTTACTGAAAAGGTAGTGCATATCTAGAAAGTGAAGAATTTCAAGTTGAGTTTGAAGTAGGTGTATTTCAAATCTGGATTTGACTTTGATAGAATGGATTTTTCTCAGATTCACTGAGGAAATCTGTTGAATGTTTGTCTGGAGCCTCTATATGGATTGGCGGTTCTCAAAATGAAATTTATATAAAAAAATAAATAAGTAAAATGTGACACATTTGGTTCATTTTTTTTTAAGAAGAAGAAGAATGCAAAATGGATATGCAACCTGATGACATCTTATTTATTTATTTTTTTCAAAAATGTCAACAATCCAAATCAATGAACCTTTGCAATATTTCCAGGTTTGTTGAATTGCTCAGCAAATCTATTTTGGAAATCACAAGTCTTTATAGCCAACCAGCGGAGGAGAGAGTAACCAAACGAGTGACATAAGTCAAGCATGCTTGGGACAGATACAGAGGGCACTGGTCAGGATAAGGGAGGGAGATATCCAGAGATTTAATAGAGTCTGTGATGTTACAATAGGCAAGGATCACTGGACAGCAGGGTGAGAGTCAAGTGATCCTGATATGCCATAAATAATATTAGTGTTCTTGTTTCTCGCTTCACCACCACATGGTGCTTGAAGTACAGTAAAGTCAGTCAATAAATACAGTCAATATGCCTGTATTTCAGGCATACAGTGAATAATAACAGTCATGTGATTGTTGTAGTATATTATTGCATACTTTTAGGTTATGCTTTATATGAATGGTTGAATTTTGAAACTCCGAAATACCATATTTCCCAATTAAACTGGAAGAAAAATCAAGGTGAAACCCCACAACAGAGAAATTACCGGTAATATAATTTTGCTCTTAAGAGAACAAAAGCAGCAAATATGTCCCTTTTCTTAATATAAATGTTTTTTAACACATATAACACAACTGTAACAATCTGAGGGTATTTTCAGGTAGAATGTCTTTGTTAACATGCATGAAGTTTTGCCTTATACTTGGGAATAAACTTGTAGGACTTGTCTAAAAGGAATGAGTGATCTGTCACTGTGAGACTTCCAAGCTTTGCTATCTGTGGCTGTGGTTTCCTGCAGCGTATCAAGCCATAGAATCGTGCTCCTTCAAGCTGAGACACAAGATGGCAGTGTTGTCAGCTAATCTGACAACTCTGGACTCTTCCCATTCGATTCTCATAAAAAAAAAGTCACCGAAAACTGAAAATAATCCTAGTAGTGCATGCAAGTTTACATGCAGATATTTCAACAAGCTCAGTCCTTTCTATTGACCTTTAAAGCTAGTGTGACTTGCTGTACTGCACTAATGAGAGAATGATGGCGCAGATAGCGAAAGAATACAAAAAAAAAGTAAATTGGTAACAACATGATCTCTTCAGCTCTGTTAATGGGAGCAGTAAGGCTTAACAATGAAATAAATGCAACCTTAGTCTTCAGCTTTTGCCTGGTTTTAAAATTGCCTCTAAGATGTCTCTAGAAAACCTAGATGAGGTTGTAGAATTTGAAGGATACATCTAAGTAAAGCGGTTGAAAAAAAATAGATACCTTATGTTTCTGACTTCAGCTATATGTGCCTTTCAAAGAAAAGTATACACACATTATATCCTGTGCAGTATTTCAAATGTGTATAGGAGAACTAGTAACATGCACCTTAAATAATTTTGATTTTGGCCCACCTTTCCAAATAATGCATAAGGCACTGTACAGCATTATTAGGATTTATGTACATAAGCCTTTGCTCCAAAGAGCTTACAGTCTAAGTGGGTACCTGAAGTAATAGGAGACAAAGTGATTTGCCTAAGAGAACAAGGAGTGTTAATGGGGGATGCTCTAACCACTAGGTTATTGCTGTCAATACCAGCTATGCATTCAGCATGAGCATGGCACTCTCTGACTCATGAGCACAAAGTGCCTCGTTCTAATGCCCTGTATGTTGGCACCTTCTCTAAGGAGCATCCACTCCTCAAAAACTACTACTTCACGCACATTGGACCTGGTAGCTGAGATGGGCTATGATGCTGTAACTGACATGACATCAACAGTTCATCCCAGTAGGGATAGGCTAAGAGATCACAGTCTAGGACTGTGATCCTAAACCCTTCTGAAGATTTACATTGCAAGGATTTTCCCATGGGTGAGATTTATCAGATTGTGATTATAGAAATATTGCATTCTATCACTGGATAGTCTGCTGCAGGTCATAGCCCTGATGCTTTCCACGATAAGCATGGCTACCTTTATGAAATGTATAGGATTTTTTTTTTTGACTGGGTAGACACTTTAAAAAGATTGATGGAATCTTTCCAGTACTTGAAATTTGGTTAGTGCGTACATCTAGGCATCTCTCAATTGTCAAAATTGCTCTATAAGTAATTTTGAATTTGATTTAAAGGATGAGAGTAAGTGTAAATCAAGGAAGATAGAGCACAAGAATTCATATTTTGTTTTCATCCAAGGCTTAATGATGCCATCTTCTGATAGCCTTCCCAGTTTGAGCTTCATCTGCAGAATATAAAGGAATATAAAAGGAATTACTCTATCTATTAGGTTTATGATAGCCTCACAGCAGGATGAAGCCTGAAGGAGGTGGGGAGAGCTGAATCTGGATAACATCGAGGGTCAGCTAGCAATGACTCCTGCCTTTCATCTGTGGAGACCCAGGCGCAAATCTGGCTTAGGTTATAAGTGAAGAGTGATAATAAGAATGATAATACACATTATATTTATAGGAACAGAATCAGTGTACAAATAACTGTACAAGATAGCTCAAATTGTTGTTATATCTAAAGCCTAAAAAAATCGTATTGTCTGAGTTTGAGCGCACACAGGTTTTTTGATTTGCCCAAGACCCCACAATGAAAGGTAGTTAGTGAAACTGAAGTGGGGTATCAGCTCTGTACTACACTGCTGGCTGTAATTGGGAAGCTTCTCTATGCTTCTAGCAGCCTTTGTTGAGCGAGGAAGACAGGAACGATTACTGCAAGTTCACAATGAAGTGAGGTTGTTGGGGTTTTGTTTTTTTTCCCAGCAGTTTGGGCAAGCTGATGATATAGTGCTTGACAACATGATCACTGAATCTAGCCAGTGCTATAAGTCCAAATCTTTCATTAGTACCGAAAGAAGTCACCAATTAGCTTAGAAAATAAAGAACTGGAATTAAGGCTGCACAGTGCACTTTTAATTTTTAAGGGCTGCCAAGCTGAAATGCTACCCTATTTCTTATTTAGAGCCTGTCCTGATTTCATAAGACCGGACTGATGATGATAATTAGAGTGTGCTGATAGGGAGAGAGCCATAGCCTACTGCACACTACTTTACAGCAATGTGTCTCTACTCTATTATTTCCACCTGTGATACCAATCAAAGGCACTGCTTTTGTCTCCTTTCGTCTTCTCGCCCTCCCAAATGTTTGCAGAGCCTCTGCATTCCAGGAATTCATCTGTTGGGATTTCTTAACCCGATTCATGTAGAGGTTCCGAGCGCCCGCCTTCTTAGCGAGCCACCATCTGTTTCTAATGGATAAATAATTTGCTTACTTCAGTGCTTTTGATCTGACCCTTCATTTCTGCTTTATTGACCCTGCAGTAATGCCAACTGCTCTCGGCCAGGATGTTGCAGCGCTGCGTATGTTACCCCCCAGCAGATCCCTGTCAGTAGTACCAGGCGCATCTATGCAGAGTGGCTCTCTCTGTGACTCATTAGCACAAAGCGCCTCGCTCTACCGCCCTGCACGCTGGGGCCTTCCCCGAGGAGCCTCCGCTATAAGAGCATACCTCCAACAAGAAAAGGCGTTAGCACACATGCTAATTGTAAGATTTAATGGCATGACTGACAAGCTGGGACTTTTCTTCCCAATTAACCTGGGTCTTGCAATTCTGTTCCATGGAGAACACCTTATATTTTTACCGTTAGAAATTCCTACATTAGCCCTCTTTATAATTAACCTAAATGTCACGGCCTTCAAACAATGGATTCAAGTTTACATGATTTTTTTTTTCTTATTTAAGACTTTTTTTTAAATCCCAAATGGACTGAATGTTTTCTATGAAAATCCATGTCAGATGAAGTAAGAGGTCTTTGTTTTATCACACTGTTGCCATAATATCTCCTCACTTCCGCACCTTCCTGTCTCCCTCTTCCCCTCTTCTCTCCTCCTCACCACACTGTGCTCTGGCTCTTGCCACGGGCCACATGCTATGGTTGCCCATTCAGACCCACCCCCGCCAAAATAATTAAAAGGCCATCCCCTCTCGGGCATCCATTCCCTCCTTCTTTCCCTACCACATGGGCTTTCTCTCCTTCCCCCTCTCTCCCCTGCACAGGTCTCCACTCCTTCTCTTCCACCCAGACCTTCACTCATTCCCCCAAATTCCCCGAGGACCTCTACTCTCCCCCTCCCTCCCCCTCTCTCCCGTTGCACTCCATGCAAGTCTTCATTCCCTGTCTACTTCCCACTCATGTCATCTTTCTTATGGGGGAAGCTACTGGATCCAGTTCCAGGCCCAGCAGATTCTAGAGAGGAGGGGGAAACGGTGGCGGTTGAGGCCGTGGCAGCAGCAAATTTTGCTTGCGGGGGCTTATAAATCAGCAGCAGTTGCTCTCAGTCCTCGCAGTGACCCCCATCTGCATGAGTTTATTTTCCAAGTGGGAAGCCTGTGAATGAAGGGGAAACCAGGCTGCCATGAGATTTGTGACCTTGAGCAGCTTGACAGGCTCCAGGTCACTGACAAGCTGCCACCGCCACTACATTCTCTTAGCAGCTAGCCCAGGAAAAGAACTGGTGCAAGCCCAGCTTGGTTCCCTCCTCCTGCTACTACAGGACTATCTTTTGATTCTGTATGGTGAGACCACAACAGCTCCCTCTAGCTGTGGGGCCTGGTGCAGTTGCACCCCCCACACTTGCCGAAATATTTGTATATAGTGCCTTATCCAGGACATCTTATACCAATTAACAGAAGTTAGAACAAGCTGGTACAAAATAGATATTCAAGATATGGCATTCCTCTTTCAGCTACAAAAAAAGATACTTGGACCAGCTTGGGGAATATTTAGTTCTGTCCCAAGAAGGCTTTCTCCTGTGTATAATTTTGGCGCATCTCTGAATTTTGCAGAATAGATGCCCAAATGCTCTCTGTAATCCCCATTTACATGGAAAAAATACTATACTTTGCTCAGATGTTTTGGGATCTCTAAGAATTAATAAAGATTAAAGATTAAAGAAGCTTGGTAATCAAGAGTGGTTTCAAATCTTGGACTGCTGTGTTAGGGACTGGTCAATGAAAAGCACCAAGATTTCAACATAAAATTCTAATTTCTGGAACAGCTCACAGAAAAGGTATTGACTTTGATTCTACGTATTTAAAATATTTGAAATAGGGCTCGTAAAGGGAGTGATTGCTTTTCAAGAACAATTAACTTCAATATTACCTTCAGTCCTACGGGCAAACTATGCAACACTGCCTACCCAAGCCATCTGTTGGCAGTACAGGAGGTGGGGAAATTGATCATCCATAAGTAAATAGAGAAGGCTTGCTTTCTGTTTTATAAGAGGATGTGCCATATTCTGAATTTAAAATGTGTATGATATCACATTTACATTTGGTGAGATATCATCAGATAGGGTATAAAATGTGCTGTACAGCATAACATGTGTGTATTGCCAGATGCAAAGAAATGCCATTGTTTTGAGATGTGCACATAAAAGCTCTGGAACTGACTTGGGTGTCAAAGGGTGAGGACTGCTTTGTGGTTACCATTTCCTAGAAGCTTAGAGACGTTTCTTTCAAGCCAAGTGATAGCAACTTTTTCAGTCATTTCATGTTTGACTGCATTAGTTTGATACCTTCATGGCTGATGTTATATATTTGGGATTCCCCATGGTATAACTGTGAATGGGCTCACAGTGGTTGATTATATATTTTATTTTTCTACTGCTAAGCACATGGCTTCACTGGCCAAATCAAAGCAATAAATCATCAGATATTTTTAGAATGAATGCTTTTAGAACAACGTACATGTTTTTCTATAATGTCACCACATCTACTAGGCTACAATGATCAATATATAGCTAAAATTAAATTAAGAATGATGTTGAGAATATTTTCTGGGCACACTGATCAGAGAGGAGGAGGGTATAAAAAACCCTTGCTATTTATTTCTGCCTATAGATTGGACGGATCGCATACGGCTTGCTCTCTTCTCTGAGATAATCCTGTAGATACAGCATTTCATTTCCATGGGGATCAGCTGGACCCTTCACTACTATTGCTCAAATTTGTTCTTTCAGCAAAGAAGTTCTTAGTTCGGGCATCGCATGTTAGTGTGGGCTCCTCTAACAATAAGGAGAATCTCACTTATGGTGATAAATCATGAATGAGTTCCTGAAAGCTATGCATACATTAAAGGTGATTTCAATAGGATTATTGGGTCTGTGATTTTGCTAAGGATCTTTCAGCATCAGCTGCCTCTACAGAAAATACTGTACCATTGTATGGAACGTGATTGTAAAGGCAAAAAAGGGAATAAGGAGACAAAATGACATTGAGATACTGCACCAGTGTGATGGGTGGTAATCTCTGCACATTAACATATAAATGCGACTTAGGTCATAAGTGCAAAACATATCTTGTTAATATTTAAAGATGCTTGGCAAAAAGGCATGCATAATTGAAGCATGCATCAGAGAGGATAATTCAAACTAATTTATTTAAAAGGAATTTTGGAATTTCATTGAATTGTTGAAAAATTTTTTAGTTGTAGAGCAAACAATAAATACATTTAAGATCTGCACTGTGTCCATGTTGTATGTCCTTTCTTTTGAGTAGAAAATCACAAAGCGCTGTGGAACTGTACTTCATATGCAACCTGTGACTGTCTGAGCGTGGAGCTTTTTTCCAACCTTAGAGGGCTGCCACATTGTGTTTGTACTAGTCATCACCATCTTGAGAATATGTTCTGCGTTAAATCTGTTATGTATGACAATCCTGTTCCCTACGGGGCATTTCAGGGAAATAAAGGGGTCATCAGTAGCCATGTCTCTCTCCAAATAACTCAGAACTGTATGAAAGGCTCCCCTGTACTCAGAATGATCTATCATTCATTGCAAGAAGCGTGTAATTAAAGCACAGTGAATGGCATCCAGGGCAAAACAGAATGTGCAGTATTGTGAGCATTTCACTACATGAATGTGGCATCTGAGCACATCACCAGATAAATATTTATTTTTAAAATATAATGCCACTGTGCTATTCGATGACACCAGAGATTCTGCTGCGTGTTAAGTTCTGTATATCAAGCAATTCCAAGTATTCAGATTTGGAAGTGTTTGCAGGTTTTGTTTTGTTTTTAAGTAAAATATCACTGGGTATTTGTCAAGGAAAAAAAAAAGGCAGTGCTTGAAAGCTATTTATTTCCAGTCTCCTATTTTGGGATGCTTCCACACATTTTTTATTAGGTGGGGCTAAGGTAAGTGCTAAATGACACATTGGGGGTCCTTCTCTAACGCTGTCGCACGCAAAAAGGGACTTTTCGCACGCGTGCGACAGCCAGCTCGGGGCGGAGTCGGCCCCGGAAGAGGAGGAGTTGGGGCGGCACTGGGGGCCGACGCTGCGAACACATCGCTGGTGGCGAAATGTAAGATTCCTTATCGCCGCCAGTTTCGCGCAGAATAACTACACCTTTTATGGTGTAGTTATTCGGCGCGAAAGCCGGCAGCGATCACACCGACCTTAGAGAATCTAGGCCATTATTAGAAAGTATTTCAGAGCTAGGAAAAAACATTAATATAGTAATATTTGTCATCTTCTGAATGCTATTTCTTGACAATGTTGCTGCAGTACACTCATCATGACTAAAAAAAACCCATAAAGATAGTGATGAGATAAAAAGATATCCTAGAATATTTGAAAATAAAGCATTTTCTAGTACAAGACCATCATGTAACAGAAAGGAAGGCAAAAATCATTAAACTGCAATAGGAAATATAATCCCTCCAAATATTACTAAATAACTCAGTTTAATCTCCGGAGAATGATCAAATTACTGCAATTTCACCATGAATTCAAATTATAAACAAAAAAAAAAACCTGGGGGTTGAATTTTCAAAATATTTACAATCATAAAATTAGTATGCACGTAAGTAGCTTGTATTCGCATACACCCTGATTATAAACAGCAAAATTACATGTGTATTTTCCGTCTCGCATGAACATTTATGTGCAAAAAAATGGAGTGGTCTATGGGCATTCCAGGGCATGGCCAAAAGGGACGCATGCAAGTTGCTATTTTATAAGAGACTTACTCCAGCGCATTTGGGAACTTATCCACATAATTTTACAGCTGCTAATTAACTTGTGCAATGGATATGGGGGTAACTTGCACAGAGTGTAAGTTACTATCCTTACGAGAAGGCTTGGGGGTAACCTGCATGGAGCAGCAGTTACAACCATAAGCAGCTTGCTGGGCAGAGTGGATGGACCATCATTGCTATGTTGCTGTGTATTTCAGACTCATCTTTGTTTACTATTGAATGGGTAGGAGGTCTGGGAGAAGTGGAGGTGTGTCCAGAGTGAAGAACTAAGAGGGTCTTGATGACCTGGAGAAGAACTGGGTGAACTGCTAGAGGTTGTGGCAAATTGACGATTTCAATTATGCACGCATATTTTAAAATAACCCGACTTCTGCAGTTGAAACAGGGTTTTATGCGAGCAAGTCACAATTTTTTTTTTTTGCGTAAAATATAAACATGTATGTTTATAAAATAGGTAAGAAAAGTACACACTTTCAATACATTGCAGGTATTCATGTGTAAAGGAACATTCATATATTTTATATTCTGTGCATACCTGATTCACTCAGGCTATAAAATAATGTTATAGATCTGGTGCGGCGTTCTTTGAAATGATCCGCAAAGGTTCCTCAGAGGTTCCAAAAAACTACCAGAGTTAGGCTTTGTTATTATCTCATCTTGAACGATGTTGATCTCCTGACGTATCTTTTTTTTTTTTTTTTTTTTTGGGGGGGGGGGGGGAATAAAAGGAAATGATTGAATGGAATCCTAAAACAGAAATATATCATTCCTAACTTTAACCTTGTAAGCTGGCATGGTGACTTGGTGGCAGTAATGTATGCTGCCATGCACAGGATTTGGTTTAAATTTCCACTTCAAGTGTTTTGCTTTCTGGCTCAGCTGTGGATGGGGGGTGCTGAGTAAGTAACATTCAGAGCCCCCAGGAGAGGGAGTCATAACCTTTCTGCAATGGGGAATCATAGTGGGCAATTCAGAACCTAGAATTGCAGGTTCTGTAAGGAGCCCTGGCTAATGGACCCAGGTGTGGATTTATTGTTGCTACAATTAGACTAAAGTAAGTTGGGCAGGTGTATAAAAGAGGAGAAAAATCCCCAAGTAGTTGCAAATAGGGATGCACATTAGTTTTTAAAGAATGCCAAAAATACAATGAATTAGGTCATTTTTAGTTCATTTTGAATGGAATGAACAAAATAGCCTCCTATGAAAATACCCCAAAATTTGTATTTTCATATTTGAGACATTTAAAAACAAAATGGGACCCTGGCAGCCCTGGCTGGGCCTTTCTGGTGCAAGGGTCCAGTGTCAAGGGCTACCTCTGGGCTAGGGCCAGGCACCAAGTTAAGGCTCAGGCCAGGCCCATTGTCATCCTAGGCCAGGATCAGCCCTGGCACAGAGGCCTAGGCCTGACCTGGGTCTGTAACTGAGACCAAGGCTCAATACCAAGGTCTAAGCCTGGACTGGGCCCTTGTCAAGGCCTAGGCCTGCGCCACACCAGGCGTGGAAGCCTAGGCCCAGTTCCAAAACTAGGCCTGGTGCTAAAATCTAGACGTGGGCTGGGCTCAGCATTGAGGCTGGAGCCAGAGCACTCTGTCTCTGTAAAGTTGTTAAGGCTGGGGAGGACCCATCCCGCCCCCCCCCCCCCCCACCTTACCTACTTTCTGGATCAATGAAAATGAGCAGAAGCAAGATCCAGTCATTCATGTCTGGGTCCTGACACTTTGAAAATGATACCATCTGACTGGAGGAAGACGTTCAAAGTTACATCACTTTATTGCCTTCCTCCAGTGTAGCCAGCAGCATTTTGATATATGCCATACATCAAAATGGCACTGGCTGCATCAATGAAAGGTATGTGTGTGTGTGTGTGTGTTTGAAAAAGTGAACTGAAGGAGGTATATATATATATATATATATTTAATTTATTTTAAAAAGTTCTTACCTGTACAATCCAATATTCATGACGGGATACATAGAACAACATTTATTAATTAATTAATTTAATTTTTTTTATATTCCTGTTTGTGGCACTTCAAAGCAGATTACATTCAGGTACTTAATAAAACACCCACTTTCCCATCCTCCCTCAACTACCTACAACCCCCATCCATAAACACTTCCACTCATGCATCCTATTGTGTTCTCCCATATCCCCTCATAGATTGCTCCTACACACACCACTCCACCTCCATCTCCAGGACTCCTTTGGTCACCAACTCTGCTTTCATTTCTGCAGCTTGGGCCTAAAGAATTCCCTTAGCAACTCTGTTCTGGCTGCTGCCTGCTCTGTCTCTTTTTCAGCTGGCAGAACTTGAAAAACCCTCCAGCTCTGTTGCTACAGCTGTCCGCAGTTTCTTTTTTGCTGCTCCAGCCACCAGTGACTCTTCTTTGGCTGGCAGGGCCTAGGTAGCCTTCTGATTCCTCCTCCAGTGGCTCCAGCACTTATAGTTTCTTTTTGTTCACCTACCTGCTGCTATATCAGTGTCACAGACAGAAGTACAAAGATAAACCAGAAGTGCTTTTTATTTGATAAAATGTAATAAAAATGTAATAATAAACATCTTTTTTCTAAGGCATGTTTTAATCTCCCTTCCTGGCTATTATTTAACCTCCTGTCATGTCCAGTCAAAGATTTATTTATTTTATTTGAAATATTTCTATACTGTCTTAACAATTATGTAATTGACCAAAATGGTTTACAAAGTAGTAAAAATAATAATAATAATAATGAAAAATAAAATTGCATGGATTAAGAAATAGATCTATACATAAACATAATTAAATACCTAAAAACAAAAAAAAAATGAAAATAATAATAATAAAGTTAGAGAGAAATACAATTAACCTGTAAATCCATATACTAATCTAACGTTAATGCATCACAAAATAAAAACCTTACTAATAATAATTTACATAAGATAAACTTCAAATCAAAATATCACAGAGAAAATCATTGTCATCAGTCACATCGTGCTGTGTTGATCATGCTGATACATATCATTGTTAAGGATGTGCAGCAGAAAATATGTTGTTTCATTTCAAAATTCATTTCGTGGGGCCTCAAATTTGTTTATTTAGTTTCAAAATGAAAACAAAATGTGGTTTTTAGCTTGATTTGTTTTTCATTTGCCATTAAAGTTAATATATATTGGGCTCCAGAATTGGTGTTTTCTAATCAATTGTCATAAAATTTGTGGGAAGAAATCAACAGAAGGGGGAAAGAACTCTAAGGTACCTAGAAATACTGTGGATACTGAATAGCGACCCAAAAAATGGCATGAATAGCCTAAGACTCCGTAAAGGGGCAAAAGGGAAACAGCATTTGCAGGATTTCACCAAATCACTTTGAGAGGAGCAAAGAAGCAGAAAAAGTGGGAAGAACATCCTAAAGCTCCAAAAGTTGGTGCCAACAACAGTGAAATGAACACTTGATGGCATCTCAAGTGATAAACTGGCACCAAAAGTGGTATTAGCATCTTAAGGCAGCATGAAAGGGGAACAAAGCAGAAAAGAAGATAGAAAAA